>NC_060272.1:105185254-105485254 GCF_021613505.1 Equus quagga
CTGACACCAACTGGGTATCCAATAATTCAATTCAATGCTGACACCAACTACCCAGAGTTATCGCAGACGCCATAAGTTAAGGGCTCAATCCTACAAGATGCCTCCACTTTAGACACCAGCAGCAAACGGCGTTCCCCAGGCAACCCGTACTTCTGCCTGACTACAAATTTCAAGGTTCTCGCAACCCCCAATCAGGTTCTATAATTTGCTAGAACGACTAACAGAACTCAGGAAAGCTCTCTACTTCCCATTACAGTTTTACTACGAAAGATACAACTCAGGAACAGCCAAATGTTAGAGATGCTTTGGCCAACAGATGGAGGGATGGGAGGGCCCAGAGCCTCCACGCCCTCTCCAAGAGTGCCACCCTCCTGGCACATCAATGTGTCCACCAACCTGAAAGCTCCCTGAGCCTTATTGTTAGAGAGTTTTTACAGAAGTTTCATTACATAGACATGATTTACTAAATCACTGGCCATCGATGATTGAACTCCATCTCCAGCCCCTCCCTTCTCCCTGGAGGTTGGAGATGGGGCTGACGGTTCTAACCTTCTCATCATATGCTTGGTTCCTCTGGTGACCGGCCCCAACCCTGAAGTTATCTAAGTAACACCACTCCTCTCCAGCCCCTGAACCCCCATCTTTAGTCATCTCAGTAGAATACAAGAAACTCTCCTATCACTATAGAAATTCCAAGGATTTTAGGAGCTCTGTACCAGGAACCAGGACAAAGACCAAATATATCTTTTTACCATGCCACAGCAGCACATTTTACCACAGTGTCTGGCAGATAATAGACACTCAATATTTGCTAATGAATGATGCAGTCTCTAGTGGGCCATTCTAGAGTTCTTTCTCCTTTCCTTCCTTCCTTTTTAGAGATTACTGAATTTTTTTAAGCCAAAACTATACATGGCTTTAAGATTCTCCTTCCCTTCTACCTGGACAATCTAGAGAAGACAACTCTGACTGGCTTCCAGGATTTCACAACTCTGACATCCCAGGCACAGGCAGATTCAAAGGAGTACTATTCACAAAAGATTTTTAGAGATGGAAACTAAATTATTGATTTACAATCTGCTCCAGTCTCCTCACAGTTTCATCCCTTCATTTTAACTTCACAAACAACAGATTCTGATGTTCTAAATAGAAGGAAGAAGCTGGGATTGGACATTTGCTGAGGATGGTAGGATATTTTTGCTTATGTCATATGTTGGACATCGTGCCACCAAAAGGACTTTATATTCTGGATAGTTCCCCAGTGATTTGAGTCCCACCTTATGCTTTTAAAATCCCAAGTGATCAGCACTTTACATATCATGGGGAAAACTGGATTTCTACCAGGAGACAATTTGGATCCAGGGATGAAGAAAATACAGAATGTAGCAGGGCTATTCTAAATCCACTAGCAGAAAAAACAAAAGTGAAAAACAAACCTAGGCCCATTCAGAGTTAACATGCCTTGAAAATATGATATGAAATATAATGAAAGTTTAAATGAGAGATGAGGGGAAGGGTGTTGAAGTTTCCTATCCATCAGCAGATCTAGCTATCAATCTGATGGACTAGTAAGGCTTCTCTATAGTTAGTAGTGGCTTCTAATATAACAAAAATGAGCCAAGCTCTAGGACCAAACTCTCAATGCTCACCCTAAACAGTTATCCAAGTGCTTGATATGGTCCTTTTGGGAAATATTTTTAGCCCTGCTCACACATCTATTGCCCACCTTTCTGTGGAAGTAGGGTACACTTCAACCTGAGCAAAAAATACAAAGGGCACTCCTGAATTTCCTCAGCTGAGTGTCTTCTCTGGCCAATACATCCTCTGTACCTGTGACACCTCCTTTGATCAGCAGCACAAAATATCATCACCCTAGGCACTGATCAGAAAATGCATCCAAGAACAGATTGTGATATATGGCTTGCAAATGTTTGCTCTAGCAAACTGATATTGGAAAGAAATGCCTAAGGCAGTTGTTCTCAACCCAGCCTATCATTCTAAATAACCTAGGGGAAAGGGTAGATGGGAACAACCAGTGGGTCATTTAAAAAAGAGACAGTGAGAAGGAACTGAATGGAAACCTGGACCCACTCAAGATGCGTGGAATCATATCTGGAGGTAGGGCCCAGGTGTCTTCTTTAAGCCATGCCCCCCATGGAAGAGGCACACTAATTTATCTTTTCTTATCTCTAAACAATACTCACCTGAATTGGGTACACTGGAATTATATGGGGAACTTTTTCAAAATATATATGTCCAAGACCTTCCCTACCCACCTGCCCACCCACCCCACAATTAACAAACCTTACATGCTGGCAACCTCTGCATTTTGTACGAGCTCACCAGGTCATCCTGATCCTCCCCTCCTCCCTTCATCTGGCCCCATCCCCAGTCGAGATCCACTGAGTGCTAGTTCTCTATTACATTCAATTCGTAGAAAGAAATATATTTGGGTCACATATCTTAATTCCCTGTTGACATACCTTACTGGAATTAATATTTAACAATACACACTTGACAAATCAGAAATGGCTTATAGGGGTTATCTACTTGAATTCTACATTGTTACACCTTCTGGAAAATATATTTCAATCGTCTGATACATGACCCAAAATGCATTACATAAACCCTTCACAAAATTCCATGTCTGACAAGAGATGGTCCCCCCAGCAGGCTATGTCTGTCTTCCTACTAGACAATGAAAATGAGATAATACAAAGCATTTGCCTGGGTGTCTCAGCTGCTAAGCAACAAGCTTTTTTTGCAGTAACTGTGTATATTGGTGAGGATCCTTAGAAATGGCTTGTAAGATAGTGTTGTCCAATAAAACTTTCTGTGATGATAGAAATGTTCTATATCTACCCTGTCTGATTTGGTGGCCAGTAGGCACACGTGGCTGGCTAGAGAGCCCTTTAAATGTGACTAGTGTGGGGCTGGCCCAGTGGTGCAGCAGTTAAGTGTGCATGTTCCACTTTGGCGACCCGGGGTTCGCTGGTTCAGATCCTGGGTGTGGACATGGCACCACTTGCCAAGCCATACTGTGGTAGGCGTCCCACATAGAAAGTAGAGGAAGATGGGCACAGATGCTAGCTCGGGGTCAGTCTTCCTCAGCAGAAAGAGGAGGATTGGCAGCAGTTAGCTCAGGTCTAATCTTCCTCAAAAAAAAAAAAGTGTGACTAGTGTTACTGAGGAATAAATTTTAAATTTTATTTAATTTCAACTAATTTAAACAGCCAGGTGTGGCTAGTGGCTATATTGAACAGCACAGTTGTAAGGCCACTTTTAACATTTAAACTTATAGTTAACACATACACATAAGTAAGATGATATAAAATTTCTATAGTAGTTTCAACTTGGGTTCAAATGCTATGTTTAAATTCTAAGAGTGTCATTGGCTTCTAGTAATATCATTTGAAAGGACTTGTGCATATCCAAGGTTGACTGTAGAAACTTGGCTGCTCTCAATAAAAAGGAGAAGACTCGGTCATCTCTCTGGAGCAGCTGGATGTAACTGGATGTGCCCTCTGGGCTGGGCTGTTACAGTTAGAATTGCTGAGACCTGATGACAGAATCACTGACCTTCCTCTGAACAGTGCCACCATAGCCCGCTTAAATGGCAGGGCGGTAACCTTTACTCTCCCCTCAGCTAGAGACCCTCCCCTGACCCACCCCCACCTGGTAAAAGGAGGACAGGAGGTGGCTTTAAGGCTTGCTTCATTAATTCACACCTAAAGAGTGTGCTCTCTTTTCAAGAAAGGGCCAAATGCATTTGCAGGGTTTCTCAACCTCGGCCTATTGGCATTGGGGCCCTATAATTCTGTGTTGTGGGGGACTGTCCTGTGCGTTGGAAGATGCTCAGCAGCATCCCTGGCCTCTACCCACTAGATGCCAGTATCCTTCCCCAACTCTCCCAGTTGAGCCAACCAAATATTTCTCCAGACGTTGTCAAGTATCCCCCCAAATCACCCCCGGTTGAGAACGGCTGATCTAGACAGTAAGTTCTCAGACTCTGGAATAGATAAGAAAGGAGATCAATCTTGGCTTTTTTGTTTTATTTTTTTTTAATCTCTAGTACCTCACAGATGCCTGGTATGTAATAGACACTCAGTTAAGCATTGTTTGGATGAATGAATAAAAGGCCACTATTAATTTTTAACTTTTTAAACATCTCCCTCAGTGCCTAGGATAGTGTAAGACTCAACAAATACTTCCTGGCTGGTTAACATTCTTACAGATTTCAAAAAGCGGGAATTCCTACTAAGGACTATTTCTGAAGAAAAAGGAAAATAAATCTTTTTCATACCTTCATGTGCATGAAGCAATTTCTTGGCCTGTTAGGGTTTTAAGCAAACAGCGTACGTCTGAAAAATATAGTCTCACCACCTCCAAATTAGGTACCGTAATTATCTGGGCATGAGAAGCAGGGCTCCGTTCCTCTTAGCCTCTGTCTCTGAACTGAAGTTTGTCTGGGGGCTGGGTCACTAGGACCCCTTCCTCCCTGACTGGTGGAGCCAATCATCTCCAGCACTGGATGTGGTCCCCAGGTCCCCCGCATGGGAAAATAGACAGCTTGGTTGAGTTCGCAGTACCTGAGCCTTTAAGCTGCATTTGCCAGGATGTGATACTTTTATCTCATTTGTGACAATCAAACCCCAGAGAATAAGCCTACTATCTAATTAAAGCCAAGCCTTTGCACCTAAAGCTGGGGGGATGTTTTACCTCTGCGTACGTAAGGCACAGCACTGCAGAGAGAAATGAAAGGTGTGCCCAATGGAGAGATTTAAACCAACAATATGTTTAGCATAGTCTGCCCTCCAACTATTTATGATATTCTAAGCTTTTTGGACAAGATTTCTTATTTAGTGGAAATTATCACTCTTTAAGTTCCCTATCACTGATCGTACATTTAAAGAACTGCTGTATTCAAACAACCAAAATCATTAAGTCACACTGCTATTTTACTAAGGACAAGGTCAGATTATTTATTATAATTAAACAAGTAAAGGAGAAGGAAGAAAAAGCAGCTTGTTTGTAAAAACCATCCCTACCCTTAGAGCAGTGGTTCACGGGAGACTTATGAGAATTACCTGGGCAGCTTTCTAAAGTCTCGAGGGTCAGGCCACACACCAGACAAACTAAATCAGAATCTCAGGAGTGTACCGGGCATTGCAAATTCTTTTAAATAAATGCTTTATTTCAGAACAGTTTTAGGTTTATGGAAAAATTGCAAACAGAGTACAAAGATTTTCCATATACCTCACATCCAGTTTTCCCTATTATTAACATCTTATATTAATATGGTACATTTGTTACAATTAATGAGTTGATATTGACACATTATTAACTAAAGTTTATACTTTTCTCCTATTTCCTCAGTTTTTTCCTAATGTCCTTCTGGTATTCCAGGATCCCATTTAGGATACCACGTTACATTTAGTCGTCATGACCCATTAGGCTCTTCTTGGCTGTAACAGTTTCACAGACTTTCCTTGCTTTTGGCGACCTTGACAGTTTTGAGGAGTACTGATCAGACAGTTTGTAGAATGTCCCTCAGCTGAGATTTGTCTGATGTTTTCCTCATGATTAGACTGGGGTTATGTGCTCTGGGGAAGAAGACCATAGAGAGAAAGCCATTCTCATCTCATTAGATCAAGGGTACGTGTATCAACACGTCTAATCGCTACTGAGGTTGACCCTGTCGCCTGGCTGAGTTAACGTTTGTCAGGTTTCCGCAGTACAAAGTTACCCTTCCCTCCTCTTTTTCATACTGTGCCCTTTTGAAGGAAGTCACTATATTTAACCCACACCTAAAAAATGAGGAGCTATATTCCACTTCCCTGACAGTACAGTATCTACATAAAATTTTTAGAATTCTTTGGTACAGGAAATTTGTCTATTTTCCTCCATTTATTTATTCAATAATTTATTCATATCAGTATTCATATTAGTATCATTTATTTATTTTCTACTTTGGGTTTCAATCCAGTATTACTTTACTTCGTTGCTCAAATGTTCCAGCGTTGGCCATTGGGAGCTCTTTTAGTTGGCCCTGTACCCCTTTTACATCCCCCCATCATTGTGTTGTTGTTTTCCTGAGCACTTTCTTACTTCTTGGCACTATAAGATGCTCCATACTCATCTTCTACATTTTCTACCCTAGTCCTAGAATCAGCCATTTATCCAAGTTCTGGTTCCTTTTGTTTTAGAATGATAATAGAAACCAAGATCTGGGTGCTAGGTGTGCTCATTGCTACAAAGGTGTCATTGCTTCTATGCCCTCTCAGTTGACAGAACAAGGAAATGTGTGTGTATATTAACCCGTGTATATACATATATCTAAAAGTATTTCTGTATGTAACCATCTGTATTTGTATTAAGCTAACATGAGTCCATATTGATTTCTCCAACTCTAATCCATTACCACATGGATGATTCCAGACTCCTCCTCTTGATTATCTGTAACCTCTCACTCCAACAGTAAGAAACTTCGCTCGCACCATTGTCCATCCATTCACTTAACTGTTGAATTCCAGTATGAATATAAAGTGGTATGCATATACAGTGCAATACAGTAGAATTGTTAACCCAATGCATACAACTTTATCAACTAAACTACAGTGCTTATGTACAGTTCCTTTTGCCTTTAGTCTTATAGACTCTACTCATTTCCAAGGTCACTTAGGTCAGTACCCTTTCTCTTCTCCATTTTTCAGTGAGGTTGTTTCACACATGTGTAACACAGTTATATTGTTTTGTCACAATTCTACATTTCACCCTGGGATCCCTGACCTACTAAATGATTTTTTTAAGATTTGCATACACTAAAGTTCACTCTTTGTCCTATCAAGTTCTATGGGTTTTGACAAATGCACGATATCGTGTGTCCACCATTATAGTTATCATCAGAATAAATTCATCATCTTAAATAATCTCCTGTGCTTCATTTATTCAACCCTTTCCCCCTCCCCTGAGTCCCTGATCTTTCTACCATCTCCCTAGTTTTGCCTTTTCCAAAATTACATATAATTTGTATCAAATAATACGTAGCATTTTCATATTGGCTTCTTTCACTTAGCAAATTGCATTTAAAATTCATTCATGTTTTTTTGTGGCTTGATAGATCATTTCTTTTATTGCTGAATAATATTCTATTGTATAGATGTACCAGAGTTCATTTATCATTCACCAACTGAGGGACATCTTGGTTGCTTCCAATTTGGGGAATTATGAATACAGTTGCTACAAATACTCACATGCAGGTTTTTTGTATGGATATAAGTTTTCAAATCAGTAAATATGTAGTAGTGTGACCACTGGATGGTATGATAAGACTACATCTAGCTTTGTAAGAAACTGCCAAACTGTCTTCCAAAGTGTCTGGACCATTTTGCATTCCCACCAGCAATGAATAAGACTTTCTTCTTGCTCCATATCCTTGTGAGCAATTGATGTCATCAGT
Source organism: Equus quagga (assembly GCF_021613505.1). Lineage (NCBI taxonomy): Eukaryota > Metazoa > Chordata > Mammalia > Perissodactyla > Equidae > Equus > Equus quagga. Next base: position 105,192,714 of record NC_060272.1, read on the forward strand.
TTTTTAAATTTCAGATATTTTAATAGGTATATAGTGTGGTTATTATTGTAATTTTCAATTCCCTAATGGCAAATGATGTTGAGTATCTTTTCACATCTGTATATCTTCTTTGTGAAGTCTGTTCGATCTTTTGACCATTCAAAAATTTTATTGTTTTTTGACTGTCCAATTTGAAGAGTTCTTTGTATATTTTGGATGTAAGTCCTTTTTCGTATATGTATTTGTAAATGTCTTCTCCAAGTCTGTGGCTTGTCCTTTGATTCTCTTAATAGTGTCTTTCACAGAATAGAAATTTTTCACTTTAATAAAGTCCAATTTACCAATGTCTTCCTTAATAAACTATGCTTTGGGTCATATATCTAAAAACTCATCATCAAACCCAAGTTCACATAGCTTTTCTCATACGTTTTATTCTAACAGTTTCACAGTTTTCCATCTTACATTTAGGTCTATGGTCCTTTTGGAGATCATTTTTGTAAAATGTAAGGTGTAGGTCTAGGTTCATTTTTATTTTACATATGGACTTCCGATGTTCCGGCACCATTTGTTGAAAAGTTTTTCCTTTCTCCATTGAACTGCCTTTGCTCCTTTGTCAAAGATCCGTTGACTATATTTGTGTGAGTCTATTTCTGGGCTCTCTATTCTGTTCCATTGATCTGTGTGTCTGTTCTTTCACCAATGACCACTGTCTTGATTACTGAGGATTTACAGTAAGCTTTGAAATTGAGTAGTGTGACTCCCCCAACTTCGTTCGTTTGCAGTATTGTGTTGGGCATTACTATTTTTTTAAAGCTTCCCAAATGATTTCAATGTGTAGCCAAGGGTACGAATCACTGCCTTGAAGGCAGCTGGGAATGGAGGCAAGAAAGTGGATTTTAAGGTCAAGCAGCCCTTTGTTCAAATTCTTGGTCTATAGGCAAGCAAAATCTTGAGGCTTCAGTTTCCTACTCAGGAAATAGGAGATTAAAATTTTTACTGGCAGGCTTGTTGCAAAAGCAATACCTTGGAAGACCCCAGCATAGGGAGGAGCATGTGGCAAGTGACCAGTCAAGATGACTTCCCTCTTCCCCACTTTGGACGCCTTCTTGACTGTTTTCTTAGTGTACTCTTTGACCATTTTATTCCAAACGTTATGAAGGAGTGGCATAGTTATTATTAAGAAATATCTCCTAAAAGATGCATAAACATGCAAGATGGGTTATAATCCAGAGTTTTGCTTCTCCTGGAAATTGGCTGCCTAGAATAAAGAAATAAGCCTGTTTCACAGTCTCTTAGAAGGAAATGATTCATGTTGAGCCCATGGGGAATTAATATTCATCTATTTAAGAATTTGAGGAAGGGATGAGAAATAACTGACTGCATGGAAACAACAATGACAATGAGTAGCAAACAGCACAAATCATAAAAAAAGATAATGGTGAAAAAAGTGTTGTGTTTTGTTTGTTTTTTTAATAAGGCAAACAGGAAAATGATCAGGAAGGACTTTTTTTGAAGCAACAATAGATTTTCTTATGACTAGAGCTTTGTACTTTTAAAAATTTAGACCACTGTTTCAGTACACATTTACGTAAGTGAGATTGTTAGGTAAAAAGTAAAGCAGTTTGAAGATGTTGGTATAAATGTCTTCTTGCTTTCCAAAAACCCATCCTTCATTCTACAGAGTAAAAAAATACATATATAAGCAAACACGCAAACAAAAACAACAATATAACTAAAAGTCAGAAAAGGTAGAAAAAAGAGAAAAATAAAAGAACTGGATTTATGGAGTGTCTTTATGCTCCAGGCATGCTAAGAATTAAACACATTTAAATTACTTAATCCTCATGACAAATTTAATACCATTCTCACTTTATGGATGTGAACTGAAGTCTCAGGAAAGCTAAGTAACTTGCCACAAAGCATACAGTTCACACAGAAGAGCCAGGCAGCCAGTGTGCCTCAAATCCGAGGGCTCTAGGCCCATCTTGAAAGTCATTGCACCATCATGCTCTGACTCTTAAATTTCTGAAAAGGAAAAAGGGCATGGGCAAGTTGTTAATTCCCCCAAAATATCCCCAAAGTTCCTAGATCTTTTATAAACTGAATCCTAAATTCTGCTTCTTTTCCTGTATGGGTATCCTAAGAATTCCGGTACTGCCGCCTTGAGCAGTTCTGAAAAGAAAGAGATCTTTCATTTCTTGCAGAACACTGACAGGCACATTTTCACAATGGCCTCCTCAAGACAGGAACCCTCATCTTGCATCTCCCCAGGAGTCATTAGTGACCCCCAGAGCCCTCCTTCCCCGATTTCAAAAGATCTGCCAGCCCGGCAGCGGTGGCAATGATGAGACTGGGCCATCGCGTAACAGATATTGATGACTCACAGCAGAGAGGAGCCGGGTCCAGCTGTGCCTCTCCCTCTTGCTGCAAACATTAAGCCAAAGCAAATTCCTCACGATAAAATTGATGACAGAACTCAAAAAAAAAGGAAAATGTCAGAGGGTCAGAAGTGGTCACAGAAACCACTGCAAAACCCAATTAAAAGTTGGTTTTTCCAGCTTCTCCTGTCACAAATATTTTTGTGCACACTTGCCCCTCATTTCCCTGAGTAGAGCTGATAAAACATAAACCAAGAAAGTGGAAAACACTGCTCCAAGAGGGGAGCTAGTACAGAATTCACAGTAGCCGGCACAAAGCAATTCAGGAGTAATTGAAGATACTCTCAGAGAAAACAACCCTCTGTCGTGTAAAGTAGGAGGACACGAGGAAACGGTCACTGTTAAATTTTAGAGATGTTATTCACAAGAGAGACATATGGCTGTCTCCCAACACGCATGCTGGGAATCCCATGGGGAAGTGTTTTGGAAGTCATCTGTTTAGGGTCTGTCTGACTCTCCATTTTGCAAGTCGAGAAATTCAACTTTGTCCACTTACCCAGCGCTACTCAGGTCCTCAGGGACTTTCATGCTCACTGACATGTAAGATCCTAAAACACAAACGAGAATGCCAAGATGTGGGGGTTTTTTTCATTTATAATATTTTTGTTTGTATTTTTTTATTTATAATACTGAACAAAATTTCTTTTAGTTGTAATACTGCTATCAGGGAACCCTGTTGTGTCAGTTAGTTATTGCTGTGTGACAACCACGCCAGAACTCAGAGACTTAAAACAGTAAGCAGCTGTTTTTGGCCACACGCCCAAGGTCAGCAGGGCAGTTCTGCTGATCTGGACCAGGCTCAGCCGATCGCTCCCGGGCTTGCTCAGGCCCTTGTGGTCAGCTGGTGGTTGGGCTGCGGGCTGGCTGATCTAAGATGGCCTCAACACAAGTCTAGTGTTGTCTGGGGATCAGCAGAACAATATGGGTAAATGGGCCTTGTTTCTCATCATTGGGCTAGTTGGCCTGGGTGTATTCCCATCGTGGCTGTGAAGGGTCTAGAGAGAGAGAAGGAAGAAGGGTATTCAAGGTTTCTTGAGACCTAGACTTGGAACTGACAGACCATCACTTCTACCACATTCTATTGGCCAAAACAAGTCACAAGGCTAGCCTAGATTCAAGGGATGAAGAAAAAGACACCACCTATTAATGGGATGAATGGCAAAGTCACATACAGGATCCAGGAAGGGAACTGGTACAGCTATGTTGGGATCAATCTTCCACACCTCCCTTTCTCAAGCTCTTGGAAACTTAATTCATAAGCAGAGGTCGCTTGATGAATGAAAAATCAGGTATAACCGAATAGCATTCAGGTGTTATTTCAACCAGCCTTCAAAAGAACTTGATGAAAAACTCTACTTGCTCCAAACCCAGAATATACCAAGATACCTGATTGTTTCTTTCCCTCTCCCACCCCCCATCCAACACATACACATACACCCGCTCTCCCCCACTCCCACCAATGTCCACTTGGAGATCATCTCAGAGTGGATTCTTTCTGCAGATGCCTGCCACTAAGCCATTCCATTATGCACTGCTTTTTGCTGGTTTCACTCTTAGTGTGATGCCTGTTTCCATACATTAGGCTTACTTTCTGTGATCTTCACAACATGTAAAGTTTGGTTTGGTTTACATTTGGTTTCCAGTCAATAAAAACTTAATTAAATTTTTAAAGATTTAAATTTAAAACAATAGAATTGTTTCAAGAAGAGAGAGAAGAGAACACTCTCTCTTCATCTCCCACCCCCTCCAAAGGGGCATAAAGGCAACAGTACTCTGGAATCTGGAAGGAGAGTCCTTTCTTTCTTTTTTTATGCAGGGAACAATTCACCCTGAGCTAACATCTGTTGCCAATATTCCTCTTTTTTTTGTTACCTCTCCAAAGCCCCAGTGCATGGTTGTGTATCCTAGTCGTAAGTCCTTCTAGTTCTTCTATGTGAGCCGCTGCCACAGCATGGCAACTGACAGACGGGTGGTGTGGTTTCATGACCAGGAAAAGAACCCAAGCTGCTGAAGGGGTGAGAGCACCGAACTTTAACCACTAGGCCATCAGGGCTGGCTCAGGAGAGTCCTTTCTTTTTCCTCTCATTAGCTGTTGCTATAATAACCAAGAATTTCTGGCCCTGTGGTTCATAATCAAGTGAAGGAGCCCAGACGTCTGTGGGCCACAGGTTTATTGCACACATGGGAACATTTTCTGAACTATTCTGCAACCGAAATCTAGTTATTTTGCAGAAATTCATGGAGCCCAAACCCTGTTAGAGTAAATTAGCATTTAGGTATTCAACATGGCTTTGGAATGAGCCTTTCTGTAGAAATTAGTTATCTAGGTCGCTATTCCATTACACAGTGCCCTCCTTATGAGAGCCCATGGGGGAAGCTCTCCCTGATCTCGGAATGGGAAATAGTGGGCTGCTGCTTAGCACTTGGAGTGGTGTGGCGGCTGTTATTACAAATAATGTAGATCACGTAAAGGGAGGGCATCTCTTTCTTGGGGAAGGTTAGTGCCAAATCTGAGACCCATTTCTAGCAAATCTATAAGAACTTATGGTGTGAATTTTAGATATTAACCTCACATCTGACTTTGACTTATCTTTCTTAGTTCTATATTCTCTCTGTTCTTCTTTCCTCATTCAATTATTTTTATGTTTATTTTGTCCTATTTAAGATACTTATTTAGGCAGCCTTTTAGAACCTCAGAGAATAAGCAAACAAAATAAATAAATGCCAGTTTCTCAAGAAAGCTATAATTTTTTTTTGGAACACATAAACAAATCCTTCAATTTTATCTATTTTGATGAAACTTTTCCTTTCTGATTTCAGATACTGAGGCCTGAGTTGATCTTACTTCTCAATGGTTCATTATCACCTTTGGTCTAACAAGACCCTCTCATTTTCTTTCTTTTTTTTCCCTTTGTCCTACTCATATTCCTCACCTGCTTCAAGGCAACCATTCCAATGTGCTTAGTGTACGTCTTTTTGTTAGTATGTGTTCTTATAAAACACACAGTTTTACAAGCATGGTTCTTAACAGAATACAAATATTGTTATAAATCTCAGTTTGTTTCTTTTCTCATTCAGCAGTATGTTCTTAAGACCCTTATATTATGCTCTGTGTACATGTAGTCTGTTAGTTCTCTCTACTGAATTGCATGAATCCAACACATTTTGCCTCTTCACCCGCCAAACCGCCTCCAACTCCCGACCCCCACAAATATGCTGTGATGACAATCCTGATACAAAGGGTGAACACTTTTGACAATGAAAAGGGTGCTATTAATAATTCCACCGGACAACAAGGACACTTTAACTGTCCCAGGAAAGCTGAGATGTCTCATCCTCTTACTCAAACGGGACCCTTAACAACTCAGTCAGAATTCCTTCCTAGTACATATCCAGGAGTGGACTAGCTAGGTCGGGAAGTATACATAGACCTAACTTGCTATTACTACCAGAGTCCTCTGCAGAATTTCTACACCAGTTTACATTCCCATCAGCAGTGCATGAGGGTTCCCATGGTCCTACATCCCCACCAACATTTGGCATCATCCTAATTTTGCCAGCCTAGTACATGCAAAGTGATATCTCATTGTTAATTTATCTTGCATTTTTCTGTTAACTAATGAGATTGAGCATCTCTTCATACTCTTGTCAGCTTTTTGTATTTTCCCTTTCTGTCAACTTCGACTCTCATATCTTCGCCTCTTTTCCACTGAGGTATCTGTCTTATTGGTTTGCAGAAGATGGAAATTTTTTAAAGTGAGTACACATTTCTTTGTCTTTTTAAACAGTGCATAACCAGCACAACTATCCTTTCTTGCAGAACTAGGGTCATGTGTTAATGCGTATAAGTAACAAATGCTGGGGTTATAAGATGCTATAGAACCCAGAGTTAAATGGGTGCAAACCAATCGTTATGAAATTGTGCCTCCCCCGAAATGCATGTGTTGAAGCCCTAACCCCCAATGTGACTGTACGGAGATGTGGCCTTTAGGAAGGTAGAGTTAGATGAGGTCATAAGTGTGGGGCACTAATCCAACATGGCTTGTATCCTTATAATAAGAGAGAGACACCAAGCAGGGGGCACACATACACAAAAAGGGCCAGGTGAGGACACAGCAAGAAAGCAGCCATTTGAATGTCAAGAAGAGAGGCCTCAGGAGAAACCAATCTGCCATCACCTTGATCTCAGACTTCCAGCCTCCAAAACTGGGAAAAATAAATTTCTTTTGTTTAAGCCACTCAGTCTGGTATTTTGTTACGGCAGCCCTAGCAGCCTCATATGCCAATCAACATCTAGGAAACATCTTCACATTTAGTCATTTGCATCTTTCTCTCAAGATAAAATGAAAGATACCCACCTGTATGATGCACTAGACAATGTGAACTGGCTGTCTTGCCAGAAAATTATTTACCGTGTCAATGGCAAAAGTAGCCATATTCCACATGATTTCCTCAGACCCTAGCAAATCTTTCTTTTTAATGGCAGCTATCAATGTCATCGTCCTTAGCAGCATCTTCCAAAGCAGCACAAACAATAGATCATGGGTAATACCAGTCAACTTTTCCCCTCTTTTTTATACCTCAGCCTGCTTAGTCAATGGTTTGAGGGAGCACTATCTCTTAACATTTAAGAGTTTGATTGGAATTTCAGTTGAAGGCGTTCACTAGAAAACTTATAAATTGTTTATCCTCCAGGGAAATAACACTTCTGAAGACATGATACTGGAACAAGGATGGAAAATAAGTTTGATTTCACATAACACCAATCAAATTGACAATGGTTGCATAGAGTATTCCGTTGAGAAAAATTCAGGGGCTGAACATGAACCCAGTAGGTAAATGTGCTATGATGGATTAGTAATGTCTGCCCTGGTTCTGATGGCAGGTGGGACAGGCCATGTGTTTTCCATCTCTATCTGAATAGACCCTCACTCTGTTTTTAATGTTTGGCTATGGAAAAAAAAAATTCTGACCTAGGCATCCTTCAAAATTTCGTCTTGAATATTATAAGTCTGGAATTATCAGCTATAAGATGAAGAAAACCATTTTGTGATATCAGCTCTTAATTCCATTTCCTTAATCAATCAAAATGCTCGGTTACAAGTGTGAGTCAATAACAGTGGCAGCCTTCAGCACCTTCTACGTGCCTGGCACTGATGTGAGCACTTTATTAAATAACTTACACTACACAGAATCCCCATTTTACAAATAAGGCCACTGAGGCCTAAAGAGGTTAAGTAACTTTTCAAAGTCTTGGAGCCAATAAGCAAAGACTGAAACTCAGAAGTCTGACCACTCTTAAATATTATATCATTTTGACGCCTGTAAAAAAGATGATAAATGCCTTATCAGGAATTAATGCTATTTTTCGGAGTGAGCTAGCAATAAAAGTGATTCCTCATCCTTAGGTAAACTCATGGTACTGATGTGAAAATTAAAAAGAAAAAAATGTGGAACTAATCAGAAAAAAAATGTTGCTTATCTATCCATGTGTTTCTGGAATGTTCTGGAACATTTCTTCTGCCATGCCCTGTGGTAAGCTTTGTATAGATTATCTCATTTAATTCTGAAAACCATCACATGAAGTGGTTATCCCCACTTTATGGATGAGGAAATGAAGGCAGAGCAGTGAAATAACTTGCTCCCAAATCACAAAACTGATAAATGATGGAGCCAGCATCCCAACCTAGGTGATCTGACTCCAGAAGCTAAGTCTTAAAACCACTATTTACTTTGCATTCCAAATGAGCAAAATTTTACTTTAGGTGGTCCTCCAGGTCAGATACAGTAAAAATCTTAAACTCGTTTAAATTTCTTATCTCTTTGGGCACTTGGAAGCATCAAAACTTGCTGTGTGACACTTGGAATGCTTTATAAAAATTAATTACTGTGTCATTTTTTGGAAACCATTCAGGATATAGGCAGTGTTCAAGAAATCAGGTTTTTCCTCCCCTGGAAAATTCAGTGAATTCTTCTTCAGCTTCATGATTTCCTTTTGTTTTTTTTAACTTATTTTCCAACGTGATGTCCTCCTCTGACATCACCAAGTGCCCTAGAAGAAAATACATGTGGCTCAAACATCTGTGTTGTTCTTAAAAACCTTCTGTTTCTGCAGTTTACAATGGACCAAAGATACTGGAGGGCTCTATAAGTTTTGCAACTGGGGAAAGTTTGTCATAGGTTATGTAGGATAGTTTCAGAGATGATGCTAATTATTTTGCTGCTTGTAGGTTATCAGCAACTTGTATAATCCCAAATATTGTAATCAGTTACAAATCTGTAGGGAACTAGCTGCAAGTTGCCATCATAAATTCCCCCAGAAATTATTTACGATAATTAATGCAACACCATGTTACAGCATTTTACCGAACTGAGCTTATCTTGCTGGCTACTCTCTATCAGACTTCAAATCTCCAAGTTACCAAGTCTTTTAGAGAATCCCTTTAAGTTCCTCAGTGTCCTGTGACTCTACAGACACTAATGGGACGTGGCCCAACTCTTCACTAAATGGTGTCCTCTTCCACCACCACCAATGCCGGCCGCAACCCTCATCAGAGAGCTGACTTCTGGTCCTTCCGCGGGGTGCACTCCCTTAAGCTTCAGATACCTAAATGACCGTTTATCTTTTCCCCATTGTACTATTGCTTCATCTTTTCTTTCCTCTCTTTGACATTGTATTTCTTCTTTACTGTTATTTCAATATCTGCTACCTATAACCTTCAAGGCCGCTCTGCTTTCTCTATCTGCCACTCCTCACATTCTTGTATTTTCACTCTCTCCTCTCTTTTCTCTCCTTCCCCTCTTATGTATCTCATGCTCCCTGGCTTTGGGCTGAGCAGAGCATCCATTCCAATCAGCACTCATTCTTAGCTTGGCCCTATAGAGTGTCTTCCCTTCCACGCCCACTTATAAGATAAACCCCCCAAAACCACCTGGCAAAGTTGCGCGTGTATGTGTGCACACAGGCATACATTTCTCTGGAAAGGGGAATGTGGTAGACTCTAGGGATTGTCTACCCCCAAATCCTTCTCAATTCCCCATGCCCTTGACTTCCTTCACTACAGAGGCTTTCTGAAAAGCTAAAATTTTCAACTTCCCGACTTCCTTTGTTTGACCAATGAGAAGGAAAACATCCTTTCTTGAATAAAAAGCAAAGTCTCATTAGGAGAAAACCCTTTGCTCTTCATTCTTTCCCATTATTCCTGTCTGGAATGTGGATGTAAAGCATAGATGCACAGCAGCCACCTTTTTTTGGGGGGTTTGGGCGTGGTGAGGAAAATTGGCCCTGAGCTAACATCTCTTGCCAATCTTCCTCTTTTTTTTTTTTCTCCCCAAAGTGCAAGTACGCAGTTGTAGATCCTAGTTGTAAGTCCTTCTACTTCCTCCACGTGGCATGCTGCCACAGCAAGGCTTGATGAGCAGTGTGTGGGTCTGTGCGCAGGATCCCAACCCGCGTACCCCAGGCCATCAAAGCGGAGCACAGAAACTTAACCACTTGGCCATGGGCCGGCCCCCTATAGCAGCCATCTTGTAAACATGAGGCTTCACGCCTGAGGATGAAGGCCTGTACATAAGGTGGAAGGGTAGGAAGTTGGAAAGAGCTTCAGTCTCTGATGGTACCGTTGAGCCACATCCCAGCTCTGGACTGCCTCCCTCCAGACATATTTTTACATGTTATGAAATAAACACACACATACAAACAAAGTTTTAAAAAGAAGAGGTAAAAATATAAACCGAAATTCTAAAATTTTCTTGCTGCTCCCTGATAGATTGCCTTGCATATGCCCCAGGGGCAAGCATCCTATTTTGGAGACCTCTCTTGAATAACCAAGACATCACTATTAACAGAAATCAGCAAAACTTCCAACAGCAACTAGGAAGAAGAGGAAAATATCTAGAAAAGTACATATAAGATAGGGTGATAATGTGAGGTCATTTTCGTTTTACATATAAATGACTGGAAGGACATATATAGAATGTTAAAGGTGGCAGTTTTAAACTATTGTGTGTTCATAGCTCTCTGCATCAACCATGCATTAATTTACAGTAAGAAAAAAAAGGAAAAGAAAAAATAAATGTTATTTGAAATATCCCAATAATTCAGGACAAGCCCTCTCCACCTTCCAAAATTTCCTTTTTCCTTCCAGGCACCCTGCTTGTGGTGCTGAGTGTCTCCCTACCCTGCACAGACATGCTTCACCACGAGCCCCTGCCTGCAATAGCAGCCAAGCAGGTGTGGTGGTGAGGACTCGAGTGATCGCTCATTTCAGGAGGCCTCCAGCCTGCTGTGGGGTTAGAGTTGGGGAAATGAACACCCTGTGAGACATCACCCTTGCTGGCCAGACTACCCTCCCACATATCAGGGTACTTTTCCCATGTCTCACTCTGCTTATCACAAAATTGCCCTAGTCCTCATCCCTGTCATAGAATGATGGGGACTTAGCCGTAGAATACCATCTAGTCCACTTCTGCCTTTTCAGAGATGGAGAGAAGCAAACTCTAACAAGTTAAGGGCATGTCCAAGTTCGAAGAGGGACATATCAGCAGGAGAGTAGGGACCAGAACCCATCAATCATCAACCACCACCAACACGACCACCCCAACTGCCATACAGAATCCTTCCCACGGGCAGGTCATGGCCCTGGGTGCCATCTACAGAGTCTCTTACCCTTACAAAAGCCCTACAAGGTAGGTGTTGTCATCTCCATTTTAAAGCTGAAGAAACTAAGGCTCAGACAGATGACGTGATTTTCCAAGGCTAGAAAGAAGCAGCACCAAGAGTTGAATCCAGCTCTGGCTTCCAAATCTGGGCTGTTTCTATCACTTCAGCTGACTCAAGACAGTATCTATCTGATCTGTTATGGATGTGCCTACAAAGCAGTTTCCCACAATTCCTCCAGAGGTGTCCCTAGCCACTGGAGCCTCAGGAAATCCTTTTCAATGCCACCTCCCTCTCCCCTTCAGTGCAGGGAATCCTTGCTGAAACAGCCTGTCCTTTCGGCAACTGGTGATATTTGATTTGATTAACACCCTGGGACCTATCACCAGATGTAAAGATGATGCCTAATTAATTGCTTACATTAAAGAGCTGGCACTTTCTGCATTCGGTTCACACTTGCAGCCTCAATCATGTTTTTGTTTCAGCAAAAATATTTACATGATTAGCAAATAGTTAATTCATACTCTGGTGTGGACCTAAACTGTGTGTGGGACTTCCCAAAGCAGATGTCCTTGGCAGGTGTAAGGAAATAGGCTTTTTTCACAGCAAGAGTCGTGAGCAAGATCTCCCAATTGTTTTTCAATGAAAAATCATGCTTGGATCAACAAATATTCATTGAGCACTGACCTATCCTGTGTGTCAGTCAATACATTTCCAAGGCCCCACAGGGCCTAAAAAGGAGTGCACTAAGAATTCACATTAGGCTTAGCTCTGTTTTTTCTTTCCTGTTTTTCGGTCCAAGATCTAGATGCATAGATCAGGAAAAGACACTCTACGTTAGTCATCTACAGTTTCAACAGGCATTTTCCAAGGTCTCCCAAGATATTATGATATGACAGGCAGAAATACACGGCCGGGAAGATGCTACAGTTAAGTGAGTTTATGATGTTAAATGACTCCCAGGATGTGAATGGAAGTCAAACTGAAAAGAGGTGATATGCCACAAGACTCTCCTAGGCAACATTTTTAATCAAGAACTGGGAGAATGATACAGAAAACAAGATTATATCTTCTTATAGCAGGAAGTTGAAAGGAATAAGGCAGCATTTTGGATGAGCGTTCTTCACAGATTGGACAATGGGTTGAATTCTAATGTCACGAAATTTAGTAGGAACTAATGCCATAGAACCACCAGAATCAGTACTACAAGGGAAGACGTGGCTTTGTGGCAAAGACTTGAGGACTGCAGTCAGCCACAAGCTTAACGTGAGGCAGTGGTGTGATGTATGGCCAAGTCACTAAGGCATCTGTTCAACTCTAAAGTACCGAGACCCAGGACGGTGAGAGCCCCACTCTAATTTTTACTAGTCAGTCCACCCTTAGAGATTGCATTTAGTTCAGTTGTAAGTAGGTTGACCATATATGATATTATTCTAATCAGGACACTTTTTAGAATGAAAGGGTTTGCAGGTAGTAATTAAGCCTGGAAAATAGGCATAAACTAAGATTCCTGGAAAACTGGGACCTGTGTTACCTAGTTATAACGACTTTAGACAAATTGGAGGTGTCAGAGGACAGACTCAAGAATGGGAAGGACTTGAAGAAATGGATTATGACAAATCTTTGGAGAAAGAGATGTCTAGCCTGAGGAAGAGCAGTGTGAGGTTTATGTGGAAGCTATTTTGACATATTCAAAGGGCAGCATGTGGAAGAGGAATGAGACTTGTGCTTTATGAGTCTTGAGGTATTCTGCTATGAGGTTTCCAGTAGAGGGAAAATGACTGCTTCTCAGGGCTACTCCAGCCCAAGAGGAGGGGAACAAACAACGGACCTCCAACTGCGAAAGACTTGGAAAGTCTACCTGAGTATACCCATCAGTTCCTGTCACTTGCCTCCATCAAAAAATTCCAGTGAAATAGGAATAATTTCTTATAATGAAACCCACCTGCTTTTCTTTAAAAATATTATTATTGTTTACATGTATGATGGTTCTTCTGTCTCTTCTCAGAAAGCACTTCCTTTATGGAAGTCAGACATGCACAGATCTGTGATTCCTGGTCCCTTCTACAGTTTTACGTATGCTTTTTTCCAGCAGACTTTTCTTCAATATTCTCCTTTGTAAAGACCAACACAAATACCTTATTACACTGAATCTCAGAGACCATCAGTTATAAGATGTATCACCATTATGTAGCATTAACAGAGAAAAAGAATGCTGCCAATTAAACTATACCCCAAACTTCTTCATGTTTAGATTCCAACTCTCCTGGGTCACTTTTCAACTCAGAATTGGCATGTTTGTTGCCATTTTTCACCTGATATTAGTGTCTGTGTGATCAAGAGCATTGAGAATGCAGTATTTCTTTAAATAGCATTCCGCTATGATCTCTGGAATTTCCTTCCCAGCAACTAACACTTGATCCAAAGGCTGGGATGTTGTTGCTTTTTGCATCTAACTAGCAAATGACAACAGTAGGTTTTCAGACAACAACCAAGATTTTATTCTTTCTTCAAATAGTCCTTGAATTACTTGCTGACTGAAACTTTGAGGAACTGAAGTCGTTGAATTTTGCCACCATGAATAACAAAATTTGTTCTGCATGGGCAATGACAACTGCAACCCAATTGGCACCCAGCCAACAGATGCCCGGGAAATTAAAATGTGAAGTATGGGGGCTGGCCCCGTGGCCGAGTGGTTAAGTTCACGCGCTCCGCTGCAGGCGGCCCAGTGTTTCGTCAGTTCGAATCCTGGGCGCGGACATGGCACTGCTCATCAAACCATGCTGAGGCAGCGTCCCACATGCCCCAACTAGAAGGACCCACAACTAAGAACATGCCACTATGTACCGGGGGGCTTTGGGGAGAAAAAGGAAAAAAAATAAAATCTTTAAAAAAAAAAAAAAAAAGTGAAGTATGGATGTTTTAGAATTGACAAAATACAGTAACTCAATCTGCCTGTCTGCCTCCTGGCCTGGCTTATGCCCTCAACCTGACAACCCCCAGCACTGCCGTCCTAGGTGGCTGGGATAACCTCTATTAGCTCTTCTTCACTTTAGCTGAGCGTCTCCTCAAGAACTCTGCCGGGGTGTCCTTATTCTATTTTACACCCAACCTTCTCTACTTTGGAAGTATTCTTCATCTTTTCATTTCAGCTAGGTTTCCATTTTATGCCCATCAACTGGTAGAAAAGAATGCAAAAATGAAAAGGTCAACCAAGATTTTGCATGTCAAAAGTAGACATGCTCAACTCTCACTATTTTTCTTAAGAAGAGCTACACAGCTTTACAGTAAAGAGGTAGTTCCTAGCTCTGGCTATGAAGTAAAGTAATTTGTAGATATTTTTAACATGTAGATTCCACTGCGCTATCCCGAGACCCATTATCTCAGACTTTCTGGGTTGGGGGTGGAACTGGGGGGAAGCAGGCGATTGTATTTTTAAAACAGATCCACAGATTGATGTGATATATCATCTAGGTTGTAAACCATTAGGAAGAGAAGGACAGTGGGTGTTTTCCAGTTCATGCACGGACAACTCTATTGACACACACTAACACAGATTTGAAATCAAGAGGCCTCAACTCTGAGTGTTCAGCAGAAAACAATTCATGGGGATGAACCACAGTTTTATTCATTCAAACCACAATATTCACACCATCTTGTACTCAGCATGATTAAACTAAGGAGTGTGATGGACATTGCAATGATAGGGCTTGGGGATGGGCATGGTGAGGGCACATGCAGGAAACAAAGGATGAGAGTTTCTTTTTCCAACTTGCCAACAATCCCAAATGCTGCCTGGCCGGAGGCCACAGTGAAGACGATCTCATCCTCCAACCTCCAGCCACAGCTTTCTAGGCCCATTTCAGGAACAAGTTGATCTGGGCATAATTCTGGTACCCTGATTTGGGGATCTTCTATAGCCTTAGAGTTGAAGGATGTACTAACGAGGCCTACACTCAGAAAACATGCAAAATCCCTGCACCAGAGGGCTCAGCCCGGACATTCTCTCCTAATCACTTCCATCTTTAGCAAAAAGGTTCTTCTACATTTTAGAGAAGCATTGAGATCCCCCATCTTATCTGGGTACAAGCAGATAATTGATGATTTCTACTGTTAGCTCTATGGCCTTTTTTTTAAAAAAAGATTTTATTTTTCCTTTTTCTCCCCAAAGCCCCCTGGTACATAGTTGCATATTTTTAGTTGTAGGTCCTTCTAATTGTGGCATGTGGGCTGCCGCCTCAGCATGGCCTAATGTGCAACGCCATGTCTGCACCCAGGATCCTAACCGGTGAAACCCTGGGCCGCCAAAGCAGAGCACGCGAACTCAACCACTCGGCCACGGGGCCGGCCCCTCTATGGCCTTTTAAGTGCACTGGAGAATTCAGAACACAGTTTCTACACCAAAGCCCAGATCACTCTTACTTACCTCTTAGATCCAGGGAACTCTTGCTCATAACCAAGAAAGAGTCTGAGACTCATTGTCTCCTATGAATTTCTTTTCCTTCTGGGCCTAAAGCAGAGGCTGGAAGCAGGAACACCAGAAGTACAAATCATTGCAAATCAGTGCTGATGGCTGAAATAAATACTTATGCTGTACTTTTTCTCTTGCTACCATGTAGTGAACACACACTACATGCCAGGCCCTTCATCTACATTATGTCATTTAATCCTCACCACCACCTGTGAAGTCGGCTTCATTGTCCATCCCCCATTTACAGAGGGGAAATAGATGCAGGCTAAGCAACACCCCCAAGGCCATACGACAAATAAGGGCTGAATCTAGGAATTAATCCCAGATCTGATTCCAAAGTTGAAGATCTCTCAACCATTGATTGTATTTGAAAGGCAGTGAGGAAAAAATAATGTGGATTGATGGATGGATAGATGGAGAGATACATAAATAATATATAAATATATGTAGACACACATATATAATAAAGTGTATGCCAGGAAGTTAGATGGCGGTTATATGAATATTCACTGAATGATTCTTTAAATTGTTTTGTATGTTTGAAAAAATCTGAAACAAAGAGTTGGGGGAAAGGAAGAAAAACAGTGACAGAATCAGAGACATGCCCAATTAAACATTATTTCAAGGATCTGCCTATGTTTCACTAACTGTGTCTTTAAAAATTTTAAATTCAATTTAGTTTGACAAATATACATTCAGGCTTTATTACATACCAGGCGCCGAAATCCCTGCCAGCCTAGGAGGTGCCTTCACGGCAGGGGCTGTGAGGACACAACCCAGAATACTTCTGGGGTTCACACCCAGCAGCTGACACTAAACCAAAACCCTGCAGTCCAGGCTGACTTTGATAAAGGGCTGTAAGGAATGCGTGAAGTGCTAAAGGAGCACGAGGATGGAGAAGATAATAAAAACTGAGAGGTCCTGTGAACAAGTGAAATTTGAATTGTGCTTTGGAAAACAGGGAAGCCCTCAGAAGGTCTGAATTCTTTTTACTCAAAATACTTCTGACCCCAAATGTGTGGGGGTTTTTTCCCCACCAACCAATTCTCTGACACCAACTGGGTGTCCTGGAATTCAGTTCAATTCTGACACTATCTACCTGGAGTTGGGGTCAGAACCCACAAGTGAAGGGCTCAGTCTCACAAGACTGCCCCCACTTCAGATGCCAATCGAAAGCCATGGGTCCTTTGTTGCTACTCTGGTGGCATTTCTGAGCAGAGGACTCATCCTAACCTGTGCCCACATGCTGTGCTGGGATGGCTCTCTAAGGATGGCTCAGACTCTCCGTTCCTTAGAAACCACTCGGCCCTTTCTGTTCTGGAGTTTCGCAGTCTCCTTGGGCCCTGCTGGGAAGTGATGATAACCCAAGCCATCTGGGATTTCTGTATCCACCACCTTCCCCTCTGGGGAGCAGGGCACAGAGCCTTTTTCTCAGAAGAGAGAGGGCCCACCAGCACCTAAGAGCTCTCTCTGCTTCCTCACTCCCCCTTAGCTTTCCCTTCCCTCCTCCTCCCCTCCCCGCCAGCACAGCTGGAAAATTTTATGTTCCACTAGAGCCTAGAAGCCTCACTCCAAGTCATCTTAGAGTTTCTGTGCCAAGTGCCCTTCGGGTCTTGACTTAAGAAAATCAAAAGCCTTTTTTTTTCCTGTTCTCTGGTGAAACTGGTTTTTTATCCTGATATAAGAAATGATGCCCGAATGGGGTTGGGAAGGAGGCAGAGGCAAGAGCAGCTACCAGATGGGGAAATCACTTAATATAAAAAAATATACTGAAAAAATATCATTCTGCCAGTGTTCTCATCACCCCTTTAAATTTGGTTCATCTCTCGAGCAGAGAGAAGTTTTCTTCGCATCTTCCTTCACAGTCCTAACTGCTCCCCGTTCTTGTGTCTCAGAAGACTTTCAGTTCCAGGTGACCTGCTCTAGACAAGAGGGTGCATCCCAAGGGGACCCTAATGGCTACAGAAGATGAATCTCACACCTTGAGAACTGCTGACTCTCTGGAGGTTTTCCCAAGAAATTCAGAAGGAACCCTAAGCTGCTAATTGACAAAGTGTATAACAGTTTAGAAATATAACAATTTATTTGTGTTAGTTGTATGGCTAGTGCGGCTGCTGTGAAGTATTTGAAAAATTATAACACAAGATCCATAAGTTGGGGCTCTGTGCTTCACAAGCTCCATGTGTCAACAATCACCACAGGGAATTAAATATTTCCCACACTGCTACCTTGTCCACACACGGCTTGTCTCTGGTCTCTTGGCCTGCTGGTTGAAACTTCTCCTTCTCGTCCCTTGTGGCATGTTTTTACCGAGATGCTGGAGCCTTTTTTTTGATTTCAGTTACTCTCACTGGTTCATATGACAGTCTTCTGTATCAACCATGGGGACTGAAAGAGAAAAAGTCATTAGTTAAAAAAAAATTAAAGCCCAAAATGCAGATGTTTGAGAAAAATATTAACTTGATTCTTTTCTCCATCAATTGCCCAACCCAAATGAGGACACAGGGAGTTTTATTTCTAAAACACAATGCTATAGGGGGTTGGCCCCGTGGCCGAGTGGTTGAGTTCGCGCGCTCCGCTGCAGGCGGCCCAGTGTTTCATCAGTTCGAATCCTGGGCGTGGACATGGCACTGCTCATCAAGCCACGCTGAGGCAGCGTCCCACATGCCACAACTAGAGGGACTCACAACTAAGAATATGCAACTGTGTACCTGGGGGCTTTGGGGAGAAAAAGGAAAAAAAATAAAATCTTTAAAAAAAAAAACCAAAAAACAAACACAATGCTATAGTAGAAAGGCCTCTCAGCTCAACTCAACAAATACCAAAAAGGCCTATCTCCCACCAAAAGCCCACCCAGGTAAGGGCCAGAGATGTCTCCCCCCATGAAGCAGAAATAGATTTTCCTTGTCACAAACTAAAATCCTCCCCTGTGGCCATGGATTTATCAGCCAACTTGCTCATAATGGTCATCGTATGAATGATGATTGAGAACAAAAAATCACTTCCCTTCAGTACAAAACCTGCTCAAAGTGGTTCAAAATGGCAGACTTCCTGCTGGAATGAATCTTCCCTGGGCCAATAATAATATTTCTAAGGGAAAAAGAGGAAGAGGGTTGGAGTGGGGTTGGAACATATTTCTAGGATCTGAGGGGAAACATTCACCAGGTTACACGTACTCTTAAACAACACCCAGAAGAGGTGTTAACTACAAACATGCCAAGTTTTTGTTCATTTTCATCCACCCAAAGAGTTGAACATTAATTATTCAATTGAACTTTTATTACTTAGAGAAAAATAATACAAATGCACAAGATCTGTCAGGGAGTGGTGCATGCCTGACACCATACCCTGTTTCTCCTTTCCATCAGTGATGCTCCCTTTTATATGAAGAATACAAATTTAGGTCATAGGACCAATAAATGCTAATATGATATGAATAATACACGGATGGAGTTTTGCAATTCTGAAAATAATAAATCACCAATAGGTTAAGCAGTGATCATTTAAAATAAGATCTAGAAATATAATCATTTAATTTGATGTTTTATCAATCACCTCCATGGTCTTCTTGGTACTAGGCAAAGTACTAGCCCATCATATCAACTGGCTTATGAGCAGCTTGTTCCCTCAATGGTCCCTAAGGCTCCCCTCCATCCCCATCTGCCATCTCATGCTCATCAGCAGAATGGTAGACCTCAGAAAATTTCTCTCTCAACTTCCTCTCTGAAAATAAAGCACATGCTTACAAAAAATATCCCTCACCTACTCAGACATTTTCTGAGATGCACATACAGTATTTTAAACTCAAGGCAACATTCAGACTTATTAAACATTTTTTAACTCCTCTGAAGACTTCAATAAAGCCACGAGGATCTGTATACCTCACCCAGTCTACCTGACTTAAAGTAGTGTGAGGCAAGAACCATCACATGCAGAGTTAAACAATAAAATTTTCCAGGTATATACATGCTGTGAGAATCAATAACCTCTTCTCAAACCAGGAAATTGGTTTCAAGTATTCGCTTCACTGGTTACATCCAACAGGCATGAATAAGAGGCCACCTCCTGAGTGAAAGGGAAGGGGCTGATAAATTCCTGAAAAGTATGTTCTCATCAGAATTCCTGTGCTTCTTACTGCATGGATGGCATTTGTAAAACTCTTTGGAAAAAACGTGGGGTTTAACTTCAGGGAATCCTCTTTGCTGGAATTTTAACAAAAAAGCTTTTTCAGAGCACTGTGTATCATCTCATTTCATGAAAACAATGTATTGCAAGGTAATTGTTTATATAATTTGATATTTTCTGGATTTTAGATTTTTCTTAACTTTGCAGGCAGATTGCTCTTTCTAAAATAAAACTGATAATCTCCAGAAAGGTTTGGCTGCAGTAACTGGCACTTCTAATGAGCTATGAGCTCTGGGAATATTTGTCAGAACATCTGGTCATTGAAATAGAAGAACGTTCATGTCCTTCATTCTCAGGCAAGTAACCTGCGCATGCTCTTCTCTCCCTTCCTGCCTTCTCATTTCCTGAGTACCATCCACCCTTCTCTCTAGCAATCACTGTCTCTCATCACTCCACAAATTGACTTCACTCCCCTGCTCTAAGAAGGCCTCTGTACCCATCCTTCTACCTTTAGAAGCTCCTTTTGGCCTCTTTCTCTCGGGGTGGAATGTTACGTAGAAATTCTAGCCCAAAGTACAGCTACCTCTATACTCTAGACAAAAGAAAGGTCTTCCTCCAGCAGGATAAGCTGTGTCTTCTGCTTCAGGATACATACTTTCAAAAGGGACATATGCAGAGGGAAAGGAAAGGGATCTATCCTCGCCCAGCACATCAACTGGCTTAGGAGCAACTTGTTCCCTCAAATGGTCCCTAAGGCTCCCCCCCCATCCCCATCTGCCATTTCACGCTCACCATAAGAATGGTATACCTCAGAACATGCATCTCAGAGCATCTTTCCTCCACTAGTATTTGGAGTCCTCTTTCTCTCATATCCCCCACATCCCTCGCAAGGCTCATGGGGGCTTAGTAGATTTCAAGGCTTAAAACTACTGTTTTAGAGGGGCTGGCCCTGTGGCCGAGTGGTTAAGTTTGCGCGCTTCGCTGCAGGCAGCCCAGTGTTTTGTTGGTTCGAATCCTGGGCGTGGACATGGCACTGCTCATCAAACCATGCTGAGGCAGCGTCCCACATGCCACAACTAGAAGGACCCACAACTAAGAATATACAACTATGTACCATGGGGGGCTTTGGGGAGAAAAAAGGAAAAATAAATAAAATCTTTAAAAAAAAAAAAGCCTACCGTTTTAGAGACACTATGGTTAAACAGGCCTTTGTGGGTTGACCTAGGAGTCCTACTAGCAGTAATTTTATTTTATCTACTGATAACCTTATATCTCTACATGTAAAAGGGATTTTAACACTATTAATATTATTCATGAACAGCCTAGTACCTAAGAGAAACTGTGAGTTAAAAACAACTCAATATTATATAATCCCAACCTTTGAAAAAGGGTATGAAAGTCGAAGGAGGCTTTGTGTGGGGTTTATTTGCTTGTTTTTTATTTCTTTTACCTTTCCACAGGTTTATTCATTCAATAAGTGTTTGTTGATCATCTGTTAGAGGCTAGGACTAGAACAGTAGTCCAAAGAAGAGATTTCCTGGCCTTGTGAAGCTTACAGTCCAGTAGCATAGAGAGACAACTGAATAATGGGGGAAAAAAGTAAAACTGCTACTATGACAAATGGTAGAAAGGATGGGTACACAGCACTTCATTAGGAATGACTGATCTAGTCAGGGAAGCCAAGGAAAGCTGGGTAAAGGTAGCAGAAAAGAATGTTCCAGTAGAGGCAACAACGTGTGCAAAAGCCCCATTGTGGAGGGAGCCTGGAAAGGCAAGGAGCTGAAAGGAAGCCCATGGCAGGAGCATAGACAGGGACGTGTGGTACCCATGAGGCTGGACAGGTGGACAGCGGCTGGACCTTACAGGGCTTTATGGGGAAGGGCAAAAGGAAACCACTACAAGTCTCACCTGGAAGGGGTGACAGGATCAACTGGGCATTTTTAGAAGACCACTCTAGTCACAGTGTGGAAAAACATGGGTGGCAAGAATGGCTGCCAGAAGTCCACTTACAGAAAGCCACTGTGGGATTCTTCATGAGAAGTAATGGCCACTTAGTGTGGATGGAGACAGACTCAAGAGATTGTTAGGTGGGGAAATAGACAGGATTTGGCCATGGATTGGACATGAGGACTGAAGTTTAGGAAGCATTGAGGAATGACTTGTAGGTTTCCTATGTATCTGATTTTAACTATTTGGTCCTTTGCTTTATCATTGACTATTGTCTATGGATTTTAGTTTTTCTCTCTTCATACTCCTACTTCATCTTGAAGAAAAATTCCCTATTACTTCAAAACTAACAATACACAGAGCCCCCTCAGCATTATTCTACCAATCCGCCCAAATCTATTTTAAATATATGAGTCCCAAATGATTTCTGTTTATAATTTTTAAACTACATTTGGTCTCTCCCTCTTATATATTTCTCTGCTTAATATAATTTCCTTCATTGAAATGAGAATCCTGAAATTTTGATATAGTGGTGGGAAATTTTTAGTTACAAATAATTGAAACCAACTTTAACACAAAACAATTTATTATGAGAACACAAGGATGTCTCATGGAATCAAATGAAGAAATGCAACCAAGACTTAGGAAGGGGCTGGAATCCTTCAGGAATTTCTCTCCACATTCTTTCTGCTCTTCTTTATATGGTGGCTTCAGTCTTTCATCTTTTTTTTTAAGATTGGCCCTGAGCTAACATCTGTTGCCAATCTTTGTTTGTTTCTTCTTCTTCTCCCCAAATCCCCCCATTATACAGTTGTATATTCTAGTTGTAGGTCCTTCTAGATGTGCTATGTGGTACGCTGCCTCAGCATGGCCTGATGAGCGTGATGGGCACAGTGTTAGGTCCATGCCCAGGATGCAAACAGGTGAAACCCTGGGCCACCGAAGTGGAGCGTGTGAACTTAACCACTCAGCCACGGGGCCAGCCCCAGTCTTTCATCTTAGAATTCTAGCTTTCTCCAATCTTCAAGCTACAAGATGGCTCTGTAATAGTTCCTGTATTTATATGTTCTGGGTTTAGCCACAGAGACTGACCCTCAGTCACTCAGTGTCTCAATTCCAAATCTCAAGGAGGGGAATTTGGCCCAGCTACGGTCAGGTGTTCAACCCCGGTCAGCTAACTATGGCTGGGGATGGGTGCGTGTGGGAGTTCAGGGAAGAAATAGCCAATGCCAATTCTGAGTTCCCAGAGAAGGCAGAATTATTATGGACTTGGCAGACACCCCATATAGAGTAGGGAAACAATAGTTCCTTTGCCTCAACAAACATGTGTTAAGTACCAACCTTGTTCCAGGGAGAGGCTAAGCTCATGGACACAAAAATAAATACAGCAAATTCTACCTTCAAGGAGTGTAACACCCAGCACTGCCTGTGAACACCTTGGCCTCTATACGTGGTCACTTACCTACAGCACATACCTAAAAACACATGGTGTACTGTAGAGAACCAACATGCAAGATATTCATACTGTGGAGTCAATAGTCAGCTCTCATGTTGGACAATAGCAAAATATTTGCAGATAGAAAGGCAAAGATTCAAAGTTTTATTTTCAGTTGCTGTCAGATGCTAACAAACGAGCAGGAAATAAAATATAAAATTTATAATGCAGACAACTTTAGTATTCCTATTTACCATCATTCATCCATCATCAAGGTAAAAGGTATCTATCTCCACACTCATCAGTAGAGAAAAATGTCAGTTGAAGATCTACAATGTGTCAGTCAAGTTGCTAGATAGGCCCAGACCACAAGGGTAGAGAGTACACGTAGAGTCTAGTCATACCAGCTGTGTGACCTCAGGGGAGTCACATACCTCTCTGAGCCTTACCTGTAAAGTGAGGCTCATACCTACATCTCAATGTCAGCACGGGGAAGTAGGAATTAACAGGAATAAAGATATGAAGGTGGAAAGTGAAACACTGAGAAGGCAGTCCAAGTAGAAGTATCGGTTACAAGCAAAAGTAAGGAAGTGGGAACCCGCAAGAACTGCTGGGAGGCTGGGAGACAGAGCTGACAAGAAAAGGTCTGTAGACGATGTGGTAAGAGATAAGGCTGAAAACTCAGACAGGAGCCTTCTGCTGAGGATTTACAAATGAGAGGCAGGGGATTGAGGAACAAAGGGAACAGATCAAAACAGGCCAGGCGACATACAGATTCCTTCCAGACCTACGGCTTGATCACCAGATAGCCAACTTAGAGGCCCCAAGCTTCCCACGTTCCCCAACGCATGACGTGCTTCCCACTTTGCACATTAAGTTGTGCTTAATCCTTCCTTTTCAAACAAAGCAGGAAAAAGCTACCTAGTGATTGCAGTAACCTTCACCTACAAAAAGAAAAGTGAACATTATTTCTTCCAGCTTCCTTATCCAGCACAATTTCCCTTCCATTCTTTTGCCACTCAAATCTTTCTTTTATGTCTCCTTTTCACGATAAACTTAAATTCAGATTAGATGCCTCCCTAGAAAACTTTTATCTCCTCAGTTTCTCACGTTTTTGTCCTCTGCCAGATTTTAATTTTGCATTTTCAGATTTCACCAAATCTCCATTCATTTGTATGGGCATTACTGCTCATTTAAAATGTTATAGGCATTTGAGCCTTATGTAGGCTATAGGTATTTTTATTTTTATTTTTATTTTTTTATTTTTTGAAGACGATTAGCCCTGAGCTAACATCTGCTGCCAATCCTCCTCTTTTTGCTGAGGAAGACTGGCTCTGAGCTAACATCTGTGCCCATCTTCCTCTACTTTATATGTGGGACACCTGCCACAGCATGGCTTGCCAAGTGCTGCCATGTCCGCACCCAGGATCCAAACAGGTGAACCCCAAGCCGCTGAAGCCAAACATGTGCACTTAACCGCTGCGCCACCTGGCCGGCCCCTATAGGTATTTTAAATCAATAGCAGTATTTTTGAGTTTTCTATTGCTGTCTCAATATGATCCCAAATCAAGTGATATTAAGCTCCTTTTAATTTAATCAGTAATTAAAACAACATAAAAAACCCACTTTTTACTTTCAGAATTCATTCCATTTTTATTTATTCATTCTCGATGATGGTGATATTGCCCCAAGTGGGAGAAAAGTGGTTGTTGTGGGGCAAAAATAATCTTAGATCTCACAGTGGTTTGTGGCCCTCCAAACCTCAATCCTGTCCAACTGCACAAACAGATATATGGCATACCTGTAGGATTAAAATTTCTTGGTGCGAGAAAGCAATTAAGAAAAAAAATCTAAAAAGGCACTTTAGTGGAGAAATAATGAGAGAAACTTAAAAGGTTGAGGAAAATCATTTAGAACTAACCTATACTTGCATAGGACATTAGTTTACAAAACAGTTAAATACAGTCTTTCATTTAATGTCCACAAAACCCAGGTGAATCTGGTACGATTAACCTCTTTCCCAGACATGTAAATTCATAATCGGAGAGGCTACGTTACTTCCTGTGTGACTTTGGTGGCAAATTCCCCCTTCCATCTGTGACAGTTCAGCATAGACATTCCTTTAAAGCAGGGCTTCTCAACCTCAACACTACCGAATTTGGGGCAGGATAATTCTCTGCTGCAGGGGGGTGTCCTGTGCACTGCAGGATGTTGAGCAGCATCCCTAGCCTCCAGCCAGCGTATCCCAGTAGCACCATCTCCACCAGTGGGGACATCCAAAAATGTCTCCAGACATTGCCAAATGTCTCCTGGGGAATGGGGTGGGGGCAATCACTCCTGGGTGAGAATCACTGACTTAAAGTCTACTTATAAAGAGAGACTACCACCTACTGATCTTAATATATACTGTCATGATAGCTAACAGTTATTGACATTACTATATACCAGGCACTCTATATGTATTGACTCACGTAAGCCTCAACCTATGGGGTCGATACTAGCATCCTGCTCACTTTACAAATAAGGAAACCTAGCAGTTAGTAACTGTAAAGCTAAGATGCATGGACGCTGGTGTTGCATATATATCACAAAGAAGTGCTAGAACTATTGACCCAAATACAACTATTTGGTCCATACAAAATAACCTACATCATGATTAGGATTAGTCTATTGACTTTGAATTTAAACCCAGGTCTGAGCACTGAGCCACCATGCTATACTATTTCAGAACCAAAATGCCCGCAGCTATTCTCCTCAATTCTATGCTACTTCCCCTCTGTTATCCCATTTTACATACACATGTCAGTTTTTATAGGTATTGCTTATTGCTTTTTTTTTTTTAATGTTTAGTTCTTTTTTTTTTTTAATTTTTCTCCCCAAAGCCCCCCATGGTACGTAGTTGCATATTTTTTTTTTTAGTTGTGGGTCCTTCTAGTTGTGGCATGTGGGACACTGCCTCAATGTGGCCTGATGAGTGGTGCCATGTCTGCACCCAGGATCCAAACTGGCAAAACCCTGGGGCGCAGAAGCAGAGCGTGAGAACTTAACCACTCGGCCATGGGGCCAGCCACTAGATATTGCTTTTTAATCTATTGGTTCATTTACTCTTAGTATGCTTGCAATGAAATTCTAGTAAAACATGTCCAATATAAGGATGGATATGTTAATCAATGAATTTTTTAGCTATAACTATATGCTTAGTATGATCCCATTATTGTAAAAGGTTACAATTACTGTAGTCATATTCACACATACACACACATACAGAAAAAAGACTGGAGATGCACATATAACCTTAACAGGTTTATCTCTGAGAAGTAAGAAAAGGAACATTTCTAATTTTTGTCTCTTTGCTTACCTATATTTTCAACCTTTTTTGCATTAACTACATTTAAAAATTACACAATAATTTTTTTAAAAGATGATTTGATCAGTTAGGTGACTAAAGATAGAATTGAAGAAGTAGAAAAAAAAGGTTTTATGTCACACAGGTCCCTAAATTCAAATTGCTTACATGCTAACAGAAGAGGAATATCATATCCACAAATAACTGGAGATTAGACCAGTGGTTCTCAAAACTCTAATTCTCGGGGCCAGCCTGGTGGCATGCTGGTTGAGTTCACATGCTCTGCATTGGCAGCCCAGGGTTCACCGACCCAGATCCTGGGCACAGACCCATGCACTGCTTATCAAGCCGTGCTGTGGCAGGCATCCCACACATAAAGTAGAGGAAGATGGACACAGATGTTTGCCTAGGGTCAATCTTCCTCAGCAAAAAGAGGAGGATTGGCGGCAGATGTTAGCTCAGGGCTAATCTTCCTCAAAAATAAGGAAAAAAATCTAATTCTCTAATGAGGTTAAATAATAACCTTTTCCAAATTTTCAAGGCTAATTAAACTTAGAGAAAAAGGGTTTTGCTTTTGCATTTCCCTTAAATCTTGGATATCTGCCTCTGCTTGTTTCCAATAAGACTATAAAAAGGCAAAATATGAACAAATGAATGAGAAGCAAATAAATATTTGGGGCAAAATTTGCAGACCTGAGCAGCTTAAAGTAGAGTATTTTTTGAGATAGGTAGTCATGCAATCATATTATTTCCTGTTTGGATGACAGAATTAAATACAAGTTTTTCATGACTTCCAGATACTCTGACAGTTAAATAAGGCTGAGTTAGATTGAAATCCAGGGTGGGATCTGCACCTGATTCTTTTTTTTACAACCGCATCAACTGGCATGTTGTGGGCGACTATTATGTTATTAATAGTTTAATTCATGAATTAATACAATGAAGAAAGGTTAAGTATCTTCAGAAGCAGAGGAAAACAAATGACATGAGAATTCAGAGGAGAGATGCCAGCCTGAGTTGGTGAGGCAGACTGGCTAGTTGTTCACCAAACAATTTCTCTTTTTCCTCCGGGCACACAATGTTAGACATTTCCCAGCATGCCTAGCATTTAGGGGTTGACATATGATTGATTTATGTCCACAAGAATGTGGGCAGAGGGGGGCCGCTGTGTTGGCATAGTGGCTAAGTTTATCTGCTCTCCTTCAGCAGCCTGGGGTTCATGGGTTCAGATCCCAGGCATGGACCTATGCACTGCTCATCAAGCCATGCTGTGGCAGCATCCCACATACAAAGTAGAGGAAGACTGTCACAGATGTTAGCTCAGTGACAATTTTCCTCAAGCAAAAATAAGGAAGGTTGGTAACAGATGTTAGCTCAGGGCCAATCTTCCTCACCAAAAAAAAAAGAAGAAGAAGAATGTAGGCAGAAGGCGGGAAACCACTTCTAGACCTGGCACATAAAACCCACCACCTGAGGGGAGAGGATTCCGAGGACCTGGAGGTAGGTAGAGCCACTAGATGGAAGAAGCCTGAGTCCCTGAAACATTGCCTGAGGGACAACTGCCCAACCAGGAACACTGCATTGGACTGTTCACAAGCAACAAAAAAATGTATTATGTTAAGTCTCTGGAACTAGGGAGCTGTTTGTTATGTCAGTTAGCTCCCCTGACTAATACATTTGTTTCAACCTGAAAACATCCAAGTGCTCAGAACCAACCACGACACTGGAAGCTTTTTCAGATAACTGCTTTATAAAATCCCTAATACTGCTCTCAATCAGTTTGGCCTCTAGAGAAAACACTACCATCTTTTTAGGTTAAAGGTCAGTATTGAGTAAAGCCTGTGGTCATATCTGAGCTAAGACACATGGAATAAGAAAATTCCCTTGACCCAAATGTGCCTACAAAGGCCTTCATTTCCATATACCTTTAAATACCACCAAGGGCATGCTTGTTTTCATCATGGGCAGGAGATAACATTAGTAACTGGAAATACGGCAAGAACAAAAACTCCTCTGTGGAAAACATGGACAGTGGTTGCCCAGCGGACCTGGAGAATCTATCTTGGGTTCTGCCCTGTCCCATTCCATGCCATCTCATTTCCAATTAATGATTATGGAGCACCCACCCTGAGTGAGTCACTGTGCTTGTCACCAGAGACATAAAGATGAAGGAGGCAGCCGCTGGACTCAGGAAACACCTTGTCAGGAGACAAATTTGTATATAACCAATTCTCTGGTGTGAAATAGATATTTCTAGTCTATTCAAATAGGGCACAGTGGGAACACGGAAGAGCAAGTGCGAGTCTCTACCTGAGATGATTTTACATAGTGTCCCAGGTCTACCTCGAAGTGGACTTTCCTCCAGTTATACATGAATTAACAGTTTTGACTGGACACTAGCTAATTATCTAGATACAAAAACACAATCAACATCTGGAGGCCCCTTTATCATCAAGAATTTGAGAACGTACTAACTACTCAGATGTACTGGGAGTCAGCATCTACTAATGCTAGTATTAGAAAAATAAAGAAACGGTGTAATATGGACTGTAAAATAAATACACACTTACTATCTTTCCCCCTGTGGTCAACAAATGCCTTGGGGGAGATCCTAGGAGACTATGCAAATACCTTTGTTCCTCAAACCTTTGCCCAATTAGCATCCATGCAACAATGCTCACCATGGGGATTATCTGGTGGCAATTTTCTAAGTCCTTCATTCTTTTAACGTTTATTAACTGGAATTCTACCAAAAGAAGAGCTGTCACTTCTCTTCCATAGATGTTCCATCCTTATTGTTCGCAGATTATGTATTTGAGAATTCACGTACTTGCTAAAATGTATTTGTAACTTCAAAAGTCACACTCATGGTGCTTTCTTGGTCATTTCTGGACATCTGTACAGCAGTGAAAAATGTGAGTCAGCCAAAGGACACATTCTCAGCTGAGGGACAAGGGCAACGCTCTGCCTTTTCATTTCAGCTCTCATACTGTAAACCAGTGTCCTTTTCTTGATCTGTTTAGTGCCACATTTTTCACATTTTTGTGCTTTTCTGTTGGTCATTCCACTGTTTAAAATGTCCCCCAAGTGTAGTGCTGAAGTGCTGTCCAGAGTTCCTAAGTTCAAGAAGGCTGTGATGTGCCTTCCAGAGAGTCTGAGTGTTAGATGAACTTCATTCAGGCATGAGTTATAGTGCTGTTCACTGTGAGTTCAATGTTAATGAATCGACAAAATATATTAAATAAGGGGTCTTTAAACAGAAACACAACTAGGATGTATACTGATCAACTGATAAAAAGTCTTTGACCAGAGGCTCACAGGAACCTAACCCTGTATTTCCCCTAGGAGCAATGGTTCAGTATTCACTAACTCAGTGTTCACAGTGACTTTACAGAACACAACTACTGAAAATAATAAGAATTGATTGTATCTGTTTTACCAATTATTTATTTATATCACTATGAACTCATGAATATTTATATTATTTTATGGGCTACGATCTAGTACTATCATTATCTATTTTGTTGCTCAAATTGCCCTATCTTTGGCCATTGGGATAGTAACTTTATAGTGAAAAAGCCTGGTGGCAACCATCTTGACCAGGTAATCGAGACAAACGTCATTATAATAATACATAACAGCATCATGAATGCTGTGATTTGATGTACTGAGAAGGATGAGGAACCATCTTGAGGGGGATATATATGTGTACTATACCAAAGTTAATTTTCTCGTTATAATAATTATACTATGATATATACAATGTTAACGGTGGGTTATGCTGGGACAGGAACAATATGGAAACTCTCTATTCTATTCTTGCAATTTTTCTGTAAGTCTAAAGGTAGTTCAAAATTTTGACCATTGGATTGCCTGTCATACCCCTGGTTGCAGAAGTTGTGGGAGAGAGGGGGCAACTCCATTTCAGAGACTACAGATATAGGGAAATGTTCAATCTTCCAGACAGTTTCTCTAAATTCAAAAACCTTTGGGGAATAGTGGAGTAAATAAATGCCTTCTACTTGAAGATATTAAAGGAGATTTGGTTGTTCCTACACAGGAGACGTCACTTCCAGCTGTTGACCTTAGGCAAGCCATAAACTCAGCTTCCTCACCCACAAAATGAAGGGGCTAAAATTAACAATCTTACCTTATATCTCATACCTGTTATAGCATAAAATCTTATTATTATAAATTAACCTTGTTATTCAGCATTTGAAGTCAGGTACTGCAAGAATATCCTTTAGGATACTCATTTATTCTCCTATCTCAGTAATGAGCAGTAGAGTCGACATTTCACAGGAAATCCAGAAATCAAAGGACAATAGTTTGAAGAAATTCTGCAGTAGTGCCCCCGAAGCTCATTTATAAAATGGATACAATTTACATGCTTACAAATAATATAAACATATCTAAAAAATAAAGAATTATGCAGCCTTTCAAAATGTATGTCACTAAACTATTACGTGGAAAAGCGGGTTATGAATTGCTCGTGTATAATGATTTTGGATAACATCTTCCCATACAAATATTTTTAGATAGAGATGAGGTGGAACTTGTAATTATACTTTAGTAGAGTATTATTTTAGAAGACATAAATGACTGATAGAAGAAAATATACATTATATACTGATAAAATATAACATTCAGAACAAACAATAAAATGTTTATATACATTTAACCTGCCCTTTATTGTTAGGGAACTCATTATTTTGTCAGATGTTGTTAGGTCAACAGCTGAGAACTACTGCTTCTGCATATTTCATGATTAACGCCATTTGGGAAATAAGAGGAGAGCGGAATGAGAAAGAAAGCAATGGATACAGTGCCCATGAGTGTGTGATGGTATCTCTACCAGTGTATGAGAGGGAGTGAGTGGAGGGAGAAGTTGAATGTGAATCCTTTGTGGGTTAACAAGATTATTTACCCTCCTCCCTTTCTCACCTGACAAATTAATCAGTTCTTTTAGAACAGTAAGGAAGGAATGAGAAATAAGGATAATGACAAGAATGAAGTTCAGTTTAGGGTATTTCACATGGGCAACAAATCCCTGTCCCATTTTATGGAAGGGGAAAAAGATACTCTAAGAAATTTAAATTTATGTATTTTGAACCATCATTAATACACATTATTTTTTCAAAGATAATAACTCATTGGTTTTTTAAAACTTAATCTTCTAATCACTAATAAATTAAATTTACATAATTAAATCTAGTATTAATGGAACAGAATGACAACCAGAATAGCATAGGGTTAATAATGTGGGCTCTTATTTGCTTGAGTTTTTATCCTTACTTACCTTAGTTAAGTAACTTCACTCACTGGGCCCTGTTTCCTCATCTTTCACATGAGAATAATATAAGTCATACTTGATAGGGCTGTAATGAAGATTAAATGAAATAATGCACACAAAATGCTTGGCATAGGATCGAGTACATAGTAAGTACTCTATCAATATGAGTTAATATTATGATGCAACTTTTAACAGATAAATTGTATGCAGCTATATGTATAATTAATATATAGATGAAGGAGACAGAAAAGAAATACAGCAAAATATTAACAGTGCTTACCTCTGGATGGTAGGATTATGGGTAATTATGTTTTCCTTTATTAGTATTCTTTATTTTGCCAAAATTCCTACCATAGACAAGTATTTCTTCTATAATCAGGAAACATACATTGTTTTAAAAACCAAGTAAGTGATATAGAGTGGCTGAATGAATTAAAAAAAGAGACCCATCGATATGCTACCTACAACATACTCACTTCAGCTGTGAGGACACACACAAACTGGAAGTGAAGGGATGGAAAAAGATATTCCAAGGAAATGTAAACCAAAAGAAAGGTAGGCTAGCTATCCTTATATCAGACAAAATAATAGACTTTAAGACAAAGACTGTAATGAGACAAAGTCATTATATAACAATAAAGGCATCAATCCAACAAGAGTATACAACATTTGTAAATATTTATGTACCCAACAAAGAAGCAGCTAAATATACAAAGCAAATATTAAGAGACCTAAAGGGAGAAATAGACAGAAATACAATAATAATAGGAAACTTTAATAATGCACTTATATCAATGGATAGATCATCCAGACAGAAATCAATAAGAAAACATTGACCTTAGACCTAAATGACTTAACGGACATATGCAGAACATTCCATCCAAAAGTCACAGAATACACATTTTTCTCAAGCACACATGGAACAATCTCCAGGATAGATCATATGTTAGGTCACAAAACAAGTCTTCACAAATTTAAGAAAACTGAAATGATATCAAGCATCTTTTCTGACCACAATGGCATGAAACTAGAAATCAATTACAAGAAGAAAACTGGAAAATTCACGAATATGTGGAGATTAAAAAACATGCTACTGAACAACCAACAAGTCAAGGAAGAAATCAAAATATACCTTGAGATAAATGAAAATGAAATATAACCTAACAAAACATATGGGATGCAGGAAGAGCAGCTGTAAGAGGGAATTTCATAGCAATAAATGCCTAGATTAAGTAACTAGAAAGACCTCACTTTACACCTCAAGGAATTAGAAAAAGAACAAATGAAGCCCAAAGTTAGTAGAAGAAAGGAAATAATAAGGATCAGAATGGAAATAAATGAAATAGAGACTAAAAAGATAATAGAAAAGATCAATGAATCTAAAAGCTGACTTTTTGGTTTTTGGGTTTTTTTGGTGAGGAAGATTGGCCCTGAGCTCACATCTGTGCCAATCTTCCTCTATTTTGTGTATGGGATGCCACCACAGCATGGTTTGATGAGTGGTGTGTAGGTCCGCTCCCAGGATCTGAATCCAAGAACTCTGAGCAGGCAAAGTGGAGCGCATGAACTTAACAACTATGCCAATGGGCTGGCCTCTAAAAGCTGGTTTTTTGAAAAGATAAACAAAATATATAAACCTTTAGCTAGACTCACTAAGAAAAAAACAGAGAGGACCCAAATAAATAAAATCAGAAATGAAAGATGAGATTCTACAACTGATACCACAGAAATACAAATGGTCATAAGAGACTACTATGAACAATCGTATGCCAAAAAATTGGACAACCTAGAACAAACAGATACACTCCTAGAAGCATACAACCTATCAAGACTGAATCATGGAGAAATAGAAAATCTGAACAGACCAAGTACTAGTGAGGAGATTGAATCAGTAACCAAAAACCTCCCAACAAACAAAAGTCCAGGACTAGATGGCTCACTGGTGAATTTTACCAAACATTTAAAGAATTAATACAAATTCTTCTCAAACTCATCCAAAAAATAGAAGAGGAGGGAACACTTCCAGACTCATTTTACAAGGCCAACATACCCTGACACCAAAACCAGACAAGGGCACAACAATAAAATAAAATTACAGGCCAATATCTCTTATGAACATAGATGCAAAAATCCTCAACAAAATACTAGCAAATCAAATTCAGCAATACATTGAAAGGATCATACACTGTGGTCAACTGGGATTTATTCCCAGGATGCAAAGATGCTTCAACTTCCTTCAATCAATGATACACCTACATGAACAAATGAAGGATAAAAGTTATATCATCATCTCAATAGATGCAGAAAAAGCATTTGACAGATTTCAATATCTGTTTATGATAAAAACTCTCAACAAAGCAGGTATAGAGGGTACAAACCTCAATATAATAAAAGCCATATATGACAAACCCACAGCTAAAAACAGTGAAAAGCTGAAAGCTTTTCCTCTAAGATCAGGAACAAGACAAGGAAGCCCACTTTTGCCACTTCTATTCAAAATAGTATTAGAAGTCCCAGCCACAGCAATCAGGCAAGACAAAGAAATAAAGGCATCTAAATTGGCAAGGAAGAAATAAAATTGTCATTATTTGCAGATGACATGATACTATATATAGAAAACCCTAAATACTCTCAAAAAACTGTTAGAACTAATAATGAATTCAGTAAAGTTGCAGAATACAAAATCAATACACACAAGTCTGTTGTTTCTTTGTACTAATTAAGAAAGCAATCCCATTTACAGTTGCATCAAAAAGAATGAAATACTTAGGAATCAATTTAACTAAAGATGTGAACGACCTGTATATTGAAAACTATAAGACATTTATGAAAGAAGTTGAAGACAACACTAACAAATGGAAAGATATTCCATGCTCACGTATTGGAAGAATTAATACTGTTAAAATGTCCATGCTACCTAAAGCAATCTACAGACTCAATGCAATCGCTATCAAAATTCCAATGGTTTTTTTCATAGATATAAAACAAACAATCCTAAAATTTGTATGGAACCACAAAAGACCCTGAACAGCCAAAGCAATTTTGAGAAAGAAGAACAGAGGTGGAGGCATCATGCTCCCTGATTTCAAACTATATTACAAAACTATAGTAATCAAAACAGTATGGTGTTTGCATAAAAACAGACACATAGATCAATGGAACAGAATAGAGAGCCCAGAAATAAACCCATACCTATATAATCAATTAATTTACAATAAAGGAGCCAAGTCATACAATGAGGAAGTGACAGTCTCTTCAACAAATGGTGCTGGGAAAACTGGACAGCATCATACAAAGAATGAAAGTGGACCACTTTCTTACACCACACACAAATATCAACCTGAAGCCAAAGCTCTTTGACATCAGTCTTGGTGATGATTTTTGGGATTTGACACCAAAAGCAAAGGCAACAAAAGCAAAAACAAACAAGTGGGATTACATCAAACTGAAAAGCTTCTGCACAGCAAAGGAAACCATCTATAAAATGAAAAGGCAACCTACTGAATGGGAGAAAATATTTTCAAATCATATATCTGATCAGGGGCTAATGTCCGAAATATATAAAGAACACATACAACTCAATAGCAAAAATTTTAAAAAAAAGCAATCTGATTAAAAAATGGGCAGAGGATCTGAATAGACATTTTTCCAAAGAAGACATACAGATGCCCAACAGGTACATGAAAAGATGCTCAACATCACTAATCATCAGGGAAATACAAATCAAAACCACAATGAGATATCACATCACACCTGTTAGAATGGCTATTATCAAAAAGACTAGAAATACGAATATTGGTGAAGATGCGGAGAAAACAGAACCCTTGTGCTCTGTTGGTGGGTATGTAAATTGGTGCAGCCACTACGGAAAACAGTGGGGAGGTTCCTCAAAAAATTAAAAACAAAACTACTATATGATCCAGAAATTACACTTCTGGGTATTTATCTGAAGAAAATTATTATTATTCCATCATAAAAAAAGAAGGAAATCCTTTCATTTGCAACAACACAGATAGATCTCCAGGGACATTATGCTAAGTGAAATAAGTCAGACAGTGAAAGAAAATACTAGACGATCTCACTTACCTATGGAATCTAAAAAAAACAAACAACCCTTAAGACACAGAGAGCAGAGGTGGGGGGTGGGGGGTTGAAATAGGCGAAGGTGGTTAAAAGGTACAAACTTTCAGTTATAAAATGAATAAGTCCAGGGGATGTCATGTACAGCATGGTGACTATAATTAATACTGTGCTGTATATTTGAAAGTTGCTAAGAGAGTAAATCTTAAAAGTTCTCACCACAATGGTTGTTAACTAGACTTATCATGGGGATCATTTTGCCACGTATACAAATATCAAATCATTATGTTGTAAACCTGAAACTAATATAATGTTATATGCCCATTATATCTCAATTAAGAAAAAAGAAGAAGGTGAACAAGAACTTTCAATTCACACATACATTCTTTTATGTCCATCTTTCTTTTCAGTCATCGATTATCTAGTCATTTCTGACCCAGGATAAAAGGCAGGTATGGACAGTTCACCTTTACTTGCTGGAGGTTAGGCTAGGTTTACAAGGAGTCTTCGAGGACAGGAATAAAAACTGATCAAATCGATGGGGGAATGTGGAGAGCAAAGGAGGGAGATCTCCAGGGAGGAGCAGAACTTGAAGAAACAGACAGGGGAGGAAGAACTGAGGGGACACAGTGAAAATTCTCACAGACCAGAGAGTTTGCCAACAGAGCATCAGAAGAAAGAAAAGGCCAGATACTTACTGTGGAACATTTTGCGCAAGAACCCTCCATAGGAATATTTTAAAAATCTATTGGCTATCTAAATAAGAAAATATAATTAGAGTTTACTGTGGTGAATGAATCTTGCTGGGCTGCAGAGTAACCATTCTCAATGGCTCTTTTCCAGGCTTGCTCACAGGTTAACGATCATTTGTACTTCATTTTGCAATTTTGTGAAGAGACTTCTGACAGTGACAAGGATCCAAACAACCAACAGATGAGACAAAGAACTTTCTATTCACACTTCCTACTCCTAATTAAACACCCAGTTTATTCTTTATGACTGCTAT
Organism: Equus quagga; assembly: GCF_021613505.1. Classification (NCBI taxonomy): domain Eukaryota; kingdom Metazoa; phylum Chordata; class Mammalia; order Perissodactyla; family Equidae; genus Equus; species Equus quagga. The sequence continues at coordinate 105,229,493 of NC_060272.1, forward strand.
TCCCGGTGTCACCCACACAACTGCAAAACAAAGCACTCATGGGAAGAGCTGCCAGGGACCTCAAATAACCCCCAAGGTAGACTGGACAGCAACTTCCACTGCCGTTCTCTCTTGGATTATGAACTTCCTTTAACAAAACACATGATGCTACGGGCCTACCACTCATCACTAGGATGTGGTTTCCAGGGGGCTAAGATACTTATGTTTAACCAACCACATGGCCTACTCAATCTTCCCCAGGGGCCGATTTGCCACAGCTGACCATGGTGAAAGGTACAGCCAGTGACCACAGGAGACAGTGAAGTTGACAGGATAACTAGGGATGGGATCCATGACTTGGTTTCATTGACTCTATGAACTAGGTGGCTGTCCCTCCAGTCAGGAAAGGGTTAGATTAGGGTGTGACATCTGCAAAGGAGGATCTGGTTTGCTGTGACAGAACCAGAAGCACAATTTAATTCACTGATTTCTATTTTTATGAATTGCTAGAGGCTATTTACTGGAAAATTACTAAGTGAATTACTAAGGATTACTAAATGTGTTATTAATAAACTAAACTTAGTACATTGCCAGAGTTTACTAAGAATTTATGCTATATTCTGCTAAGATGGCTTAGTGCCAGGCAACGCTTGCTGATGTTCAAAAGCTCCCACTGGGAACACCCCACATAGAAATAGAATTCCTGTAAATTTTTAGAAAGGATATTTCGAGAGGAGCCTTACCACTATAGATTTGAGTTGGTCAGGTTTCTAATTACTATTAATTTTCCTTTTTAATGGTAAATTTCTCTTAGTCTAGCATCTTCATTATGAATTTGGGTTGCTGTCGGTTGTTTGGTTAATAATACCAACCACTTATTGAGTGTTTATTTTAGCCCAGGCCCTCTGCTGAGATCTTTAAATGCTCATTTATTGCTCTTTACACCCATTTGAGGCAGGTAATACTATTGTCATCATTTTGCAGATGAGGAAACTAAGGTACAGAGAGGCTGGATAACTTGCCTGAGGTCACACAACTGGAAACTGCAGAGCCAGGATTCAAACTCAAGGATCTTTACTCTAGACTGAGGGTCAGCAAACTTTTTCTGTAAAGGGCAGATGGTAAATATTTTAGGCTTTGTAGACCACATGGTCTCTACTCGATTGTGTTATTGTAGCCTGAAAGCAGCCATAGACATCGTGTAAGCAAATGGGCATGGCTGTGTTCCAATAAAACTTTACTTTTTTAAACTTTTTTTTTTTTGAGGAAGATTAGCCCTGAGCTAACATCTGCCACCAATCCTCCTCTTTTTTTTTTTTTTTTTTGCTGAGGAAGACTGGCCCTGAGCTAACATCCGTGCCCATTTTCCTCTACATTATATGTGGGATGCCTACCACAGCATGGCTTGCCAAGCAGTGCCATGTCCGCACCCGGGATCCGAACCAGCAAACACCAGGCCACCAAAGAAAAATGTGCGAACTTAACCACTGAGCCACCAGGCCAGCCCTTAAAACTTTATTTATAATAACACACAGCATGCAGGATTTGGCCTCTGGGCCATGGTTTGCTGACTCTGGCTTTAGAACCTGCACTCTTTACCTCTATGCCATTAACATTTGCCTTCTTATCTTCCAGTGAAGCACATATGCAGATCCGGAGACTAGAATACTCTAATAGGTATACTGAGACCTAAAGGTATTACAGTTCAAATATTAATCATCTGTGCCCTTATTGATAAAGAAGCTGAAAAATATATGCTTGTACAGCAGTACCTTCACTGGTGATGTGAGAAAATTTTGCTTGCTTTTTTTAAATTGCAGCATATTATCAAGGTGAGCATAATAAGATTATTTGATCATTTAGGTTCATATTGCAATATTTTAGGATGTAAAATCTATACATAAGGTCATCACTTGCTTTTAAAGTAAGCTGCAATCTACAGCGTTTTTGCCCCATTGCTTCATATAATCTAGTTGGAACACATGAAGTAGGGAGACTAAGGGAACTTTTGAGCCACCCAAGCTATAGTCCAAAACTGCTTGAGAGTGACCACTCTAAAGGATTGAACCAGGGAAGCTTCTGAGGCCCGGTTAAGTCTGGGAGGAGATCCCAAATGGCTGCAGCAAGGAGTGACAGCATTTGATTGCATCCAGCAACAGTCTAACACAATGCTTCCTGTTATGGACTGAATTGTGTCCCCCCAAAATTCAGATGTCAAAGCTTAGACCCCCAATGTGACTACATTTGGAGATAGGGCCTTTAAGGAGGAAACTGAAGTTAAATGAGGTCATAATGGTGGGGCCCTAATCTGATAGACCTGGTGTCCTCATAAGAAGAGCAAGAGTCACGAGAGCTCTCTCTTTCTGCCCTCACACAGAGAAAAGACCAGGTGAGGAAACAATGAGAAGACAGTGTCCTGTCCATATGACAGCGCCCACATACAAGCAGTAAGAGGACCTTCATCAGAAATCAACACTGCTGAGCCCATGATTGTGAACTTTCAGCCTCCAGAACTATGAGAAAATAAATGTGTGTTGTTTAAGCCATCCAGTTGGATGTATTTTGTTATGACAGCTGGAGCAGACTAATACAATTCCCAGCTTTCATATGTAAAAAATTATATGAACTTCCGTAAGATATTAATTAGTTGTATATTCACTTTCTGTTGACTGAGGTTATATATAAATACATATATTCACACAAATAATTTGACATGATGAGTCAGTAATGGCTATATGTTACTAATCATAACAATACATAAATATAATTGGGGAAAATTTGTATACATATTTCAGAGAGATTATTTTATTCAGTCTGCAGATAATGCTTGGCACTAATGTGTTTGCACAATCAACCCCCTTCCAATAGTAACTCCATTAACCCCCGGCATCCTCAGTCTTCTGGGAAGGAATCAGCTACTCCGAGCCCCTTTAAAGTCTGGCTAAATTTGCACTACCCTTGGCTCAGTCTCTCCCCAGCTACCCCCCGACTGAGGGCATGGCACGCACAGAATGAAATGTGCCAGTTAACACTTTGAGAAAGTGATTTAATTGCAAGGATCCCAAGAGCTAGGACAGACTTCAGGCCAGGGAGGAGTCATAGCAGCAATGGGATTGAAAGCTGACCTCCCCCTATGCCCCTTATCACACATCAGTCTTATTTGCCTGAGACTGCAAGTTGGTAGAAGCACCAGCATTTTCGAGTTAAACCTCTTTCTGTATCCTTTGTGGCATTTATCACTGAAGAGCTTAATTACTATTGCTAAACAGAAGAGAGTCTAGAAGAGGTGTTTCCAAATCTGGGTCATCATCAATATTACCTGAGGAGCTTTTAAAACTATGGGTACCCCACCTGCACCTTGAGCATCTCTGAGGGTTGGCTATCCGAGGACCTGCATTTTTACTACACTCCCCTTGGCAAGTCTGATGCAGCTACCTAGGCACCATTTCTCAGATTGGCATTTGACAGCTGCATTAGATGAATATAATCAAGGGCCTCAATTAATGGCCACCACCAATCCTTGCCCTTTGCCCTGTAACTTTGTGGTACCCTACCACTCTGAGCTCACCCAGGGGCCTTGCTTTGGCAAACAGAATTTTAGCAAACTTGATTGCCAACAGAGACTTGGAAAAGTGCTTACTTGCATGTCTCCATTTCTTCTCATCAACCTCAGCCACTGCAATAAGAACACCCTAGGCTAGCCTACTGGAAGGATATGAGAAACACGTGGAATAAAGCTGAGTCATCCCAGCCAAGGCTTGACTAGACTAGCTAGCTCACAGCTCACTCATCACTGTGGATACATAAGGAAGCCCAGCTAAGATGAATCAAGACCAGCCCAGATGAACAGAATCATCCAGTGAACTGTAGACTCGGAAGAAATTATAAATGGCTATTATCGTAAGCCACTAAGGACTGGGGTGGTGTGTTCCACAACACAGCTCTTATACAACAACTATAGTACAGAGCAACGACGGAGACAGAGCATCTAAACTAAGGGCTGGGCATTGATAGTATCAGAGAGTTTATATTCTGTAGGATGGTATTGAAAAGAAGAAAGGGGATTTTCCAAGGTCAGGTTTCCGGAAAAGGCTAAAGTTTAGTTTAGTTGGTTTCTTTGTTGCAGAATTTCAAAGCCTTTAAGATGAGTCATGATAAATCTTCCAAAGGAAGAACTGGTAAGCAATGTTTCCCAAACTTATTTGACCACAGAACCTTCTCTATCCCCCACCCCCACACTGAGCATCATACAAAATGAATATTCCATAGAACACACTTTGGATATTATCTGAGATGAATTGGTCTTTGTCCTGCTTCAGTGTTGTTCCAGAGGGCAGAAGTGCACTTAAGGCATGAATGTTGTCTGGAGCGGAAGTGGGACTAATAAATTCAAGTCAACTGTGAGAGTTATCCAAAGACGACTTGCCCGCCTTGTGAAGCAGTGGCTGAAAACCCCACAACTGGAAACATTCAAAGAGAGATGAATGTGAGGTTCACAGAATTTTTGTAACTACTAGTTACCTTCATTGAGATTCTTATTCAATAACATGTCAAAGAATTCAGATTACTTCTTCTCATTAAAAGTAGTGTGATGGTTAATTTTATGTGTCAACTTGGCTAGGCTACGGTCAAATACTAGCCTAGATGTTGCTGAGAAGATGTGATTATTTTGTAGATGTGATTAACATTCACAATTAGTAGACTTTAAGTAAAACAGATTACTCTTCATAACATGGGTGGGTCTCATCCAATCAGTTGAGGGTCTTAAGAGCAAAGACTGAAGTTTCCCATAAAAGAATTCTGCTTCAAGACTGCAACATGGAAACCCTGCCTGAGTTTCCAGGCTGCTGGCCTGCCCTGCAGAGTTTGGACTTGCCAGCCCCATACTCACATGAGTCAATTCCTTAAAATAACTCTCCCTCTCTATTGGTCTGTTTCCCTGTTTCTCCAATATCTGATACAAGCAGATATCAAACATCACTTATATTTTATCACAATCCTAGATTTAAAATATCCTCTAAAAGTTCTACTCTGACTGCTTCCTAAAACTCGCCTTGGGCAAATCAAAGTGTTAGGTTTCCCCGATTTCTCATTTGGTTCCTCTCAGGACTCTTGCGGGCAGTCAGCTGAGAACTAGAGCTCATAATTGCATTACAGTGACAGCCAGGAGGTGACATTTCTAATATTCCCTTTTTAAGAGGAGCAGATTTTATGAGTCACCTTGGGTGGCATAGTAATTTTGCAGCTGTGTAATGTTTGTGAGGAACTGACAGTCCCTTATGAACCACAGTGACCCAACTTGGCAGGGCCCCAGCACCTATTTACAGCCTGAAATACAGGGGAAGAGGTCACAGGAGGTGGTTCTCTCTTCTGGAATTAGTCAGACAGATGATAACGCTGCAGGTCAGAGTTAACACAAAGTCTGACTTATTGCGTCATGTTCTCTGAACGACTTCCTGGGAGCCTAACTAAATGACTGCAAAATCCTGCGTTGATATCCAATACTTAGTCATTCAGAGAAAAAAAGAACGGAACTAGGGAGGGCCAGTAAAAAAGAGGACTTGAAAACAGGAGAAATAACTAAGGGAAAAACCAAGTGTAGTCCAGTGACTGTGGAAATACAGAGCTGGAAAAATCGCCCTGCGAGGTTAAGTGCTCTGTTCAGATGTTCGTCATAAGACTTCTAACACCGTAGCAATGGCCATCCATAACTAGTTCCTTCAGGACAGATTCTCATGCCAATCATTCTTGTGTTTGCTGTACTAGTTCAATGCCTGGTACATAACAGGAGCTTAAAAAAATGTTTACTGAGTGAATGAGCTAGTAGACTCATAAAGCACTTCACATCCATGTAGCTAGAGCGACGTATCCAGTCAGGCTTATTTCTCATGCTACCATTGAGTTTAGCAAGCCCATCATGATGCAGCACCTGAGAACATTTCTTCCTAAACCAGCCCTGATACATATGTGCAGTTCTTGAGTTCTTAAAATCTGTAGGGCCAGAGTCCTTTCATTTGCGTGTGTGTTTGTGTTACTTTGCGAGGGTTGCCATAACAAATACCACAGACTGATCGGCTTAAACAGCAGGAATGGATTTTCTCACAGCCCTGGAGGCCAGGAGTCTGAGACTAAGGTGTCAGCAGGGGTGGTTTCTTCTGAGGCCTCTCTCCTTGGCTTGAAGATGACCATCTTCTCCCTGTGTCATCACACGGCTTTCCTTCTGTGCATGACTGTGTCCTCATCTCCTCTTCTTATAAAGACACTGGTCACACTGGATTAGGGCCCTGCCCAATGACCTCATTTAACTTAATGACCACTTGACTTTTTTCATATTTATGTTTATTATATATACATGTATAAAAGTTTTTTATGGTGAAAATTTTGGATCATAGTAACTATAACACATTAACTTATTTACAGTGTCCTACAATATACATAAAGTAGTTTCAGAGTTTCGACACGATATCACTTCTAACAATGCAATACTGAGTAAAGTTTAAGATTTCTTTTCTTTTGTCTTTAGAATATATCCCACTGAGGATGTATCATAATGGGTTCAAACGTTACTTGAATTAATTCTTTTTCTGATTGTGCTATGATTTGATACATTTAGGTTCATTTGTTTGCATTTGTGTTCAATTTAAGTTTTTTTACTCATTCAATTTTTGATTATGTGAAAACGTTTACATGGTTCCAAGGTTTAAACTGTGTAAAATGCTATGCTCCTGGAAGTGTCACTCCATCCCTATTTCTATTGCATTCCCATCCCTCCTCTATAGGTAACAATTTTCTTTTTTTTTTCCATTTTTAGAATTTTTTGTTTAGTTCTTTTTTATTGTGGCAACATTGGTTTATAAGATTATATAAATTTCAGGTGTACAGCATTATATTTCGAGTCCTGTGTAGATTACATCATGTATACCACGTAAAGACTAATTCCAATCTATCACCACACATAAGTGCCTAACCACCCCTTTCACCCTCCTCCTTCCCTGCCTCCCTCTGGACTTTCTCCCTCTGACTAATTTCACTTAGCATAATACCCTCAAGGTCCATCCATGTTGTCACAAATGGCCGGATTTCATTGTTTTTTATGGCTCAGTAGTATTTCATTTTGTAAATATACCATATCTTCTTTATCCATTCATCCTTTGATGGGCACCTCGGTTGCTTCCAAGTCTTGGCTATTGTGAATAATGCTGCAATGACCATAGAGGTGCATGCATCTTTACACATTTGTGTTTTCAAGTTCTTTGGATAAACACCCAGCAGTGGAATAGCTGGATCATATGGTAGATTTATTCTTAATTTTTTGAGGAATCTCCATACTGTTTGCCATAGTGGCTGCACCAGTTTGCACTCCCACCAGCAGTGTATGAGGATTCCCTTCTCCCCACATCCTCTCCAACACTTGTTGTTTCCTGTCTTGTCAGTTATAGCCATTCTGACCAGAGCGAGGTGATATCTCATTGTAGTTTAGATCTGCATTTCCCTGATAGTTAATGATGTTGAACATTCTTTCATGTGCCTGTTGGTCATCTGTATATCTTCTTTGGAGAAATCTGTGTTCAGATGTTTTGCCCATTTTTTAATTGGGTTGCTAGTTTTTTTGTTGTTGAGCTGTATGAGTTCTTTATATATTTTGGATATTAACCCCTTATCTGATATATGGTTTGCAAATAGCTTCTTCCAATTGTTAGGTTGTCTTTTCATTTTGTTGCTGGTTTCCTTTGCTGTGCAGAAGGTTTTTAGTTTGATGTAGTCCCATTTGTTTACTTTTTATATTATTTCCCTTGCCTGGTCAGACATGGTATTTGAAAATATGCAGCTAAGACCGATCTTGAAGAGGGTACTCCCTATGTTTTCTTCTTGAAGTTTCACGTTTTCAGGTCTTACATTCAAGTCTGTAATCTATTTTGAGTTAACTTTTGTATGTGGTGTAAGATAATGGTCTACTTTCATTCTTTTGCATGTGGCTGTCCAGTTTTCCCAACACCATTTATTGAAAAGACTTTTCTTTCTCCATTGTATGTTCTTGGCTCCCCTGTTGAATATTAGCTGTCCATAGATGTGTGGGTTTATTTCTGGGCTCTCGATTCTGTTCCATTGATCTGTGTGTCTGTTTTTGTGCCAGTACCATGCTGCTTTGGTTACTACAGCTTTGTAGTATATTTTGAAATCAGGGAGTGTGATACCTCCAGCTTTGTTCTTTTTTCTCAGGATTGCTTTGGCTATTCAGGGTCTTTTGTTGTTCCATATAAATTTTAGGATTCTTTGTTCCATTTCTGTGAAAAATGTTTTTGGAACTTTGATAGAGATTGCATTGAATCTGGAGATTACTATAGGAAGTATGGACGTTTTTAACTATGTTAATTCTTCCAACCCCAGAGCACAGACTATCTTTCCATTTCTTTGTGCCTTCTTCAATTTCTTCCAACAATGTTTTATAGTTTTCAGTGTAAAGATATTTTACCTCTTTGGTTAAATTTATTCCTAGGCATTTTATTCTCTTTATTGCAATTATAAATGGGATTGTATTCTTAATTTCTCTTTTGGAAATGCAACTGATTTTTGTATGTGGACTTTGTATCCTGCAACCTTACCGTATACATTTATTATTTCTAAAAGTTTTTTGGTGGATTCTTTACAGTTTTCCATATATAAAATCATATCATCTGCAAATAGTGACAGTTTCACTTCTTCCTTTCCAATTTGGATCCCTTTTATTTCTTTTTCTTGCCTGATTGCTCTGGCTAGGACTTCTGATACTATGTTAAACAAGAGTGGTGAAAGTGGGCATCCTTATCTGGTTCCTGTTCTTAAAGGGAGAGCTTTCAGTCTTTCTCCACTGAGAATGATATTAGCTATGGGTTTGTCATAGATGGCCTTTATTATACTGAGGTGCTTTCCTTCTATATCCATTTTATTCAGAGTTTTTATCATAAATGGATGCTGTATCTTCTCAAATGCTCTTTTTTTGCATCTGTTGAGATAATCATGTGATTTTTATTTTGTTAATGTGGTGTATCACATTGATTGATTTGTGGATGTTGAACCATCCATTCACCCCTGGAATAAATCCCACTTGATCATAGCGTATGATCTTTTTAATGTATTGTTGTATTCAATTTGCTACTATTTTGTTGAGGATTTTTGCATCAATGTTCAACGGTGATATTGACCTGTAATTTTCTTTTTTTGTGATGTCCTTGTCTGGTTTTGGTATCAGGGCAATGTTGGGCTCCACACAATGAGTTAGGAAGCCTCCCTTCCTCTTCAGTTTTTTAAAGGGTTTGAGAAGGATAGGTATTGTCTTCTTTGAAGGTTTGGTAGAATTCACCAGGGAAGCTGTCTGGTCCTGGGCTTTTATTTTTTGGGAGGTTTTTGATTACTGTTTCAATCTCCTTACTGGTGATTGGTCTATTCAAATTCTCTATTTCTTCTGATTCAGTATTGGAAGGTTGTATGATTGTAAGAGTTTATCCATTTCTTCTAGATTATCCAATTTGTTGGCATATAGCTTTTCATAATATTCTTTTATAATCTTTTGTATTTCTGAGGTGTCTGTTGCAATTTCTCCTCTGTCATTTCTGATTTTATTTATTTGAGGCTTCTCTCTTTTTTTCTTGGTGAGTCTAGCTAAAGGCTTGTCAATTTTGTTTATCTTTTCAAAGAACCAGTTCTTGGTTTCACTGATTTTTTTCTATTGTTTTTTACTCCCTATTTCATTTATTTCTGCTCTGATTTTTATTACTTCCTCCCTTCTACTGATTTGGGGCTTTGTTTGTTCTTCTTTTTCCAGTTCCTTTAGGTGCACTGTTAGATTGTTTATTTGAGATTTTTTGTGTTTGTTGAGGTAGGCCTGTATTGCTATAAACTTCCCTCTTAGAGCCACTTTTGCTGTATCCCACAGATTTTGGCATGTCGTATTTTCATTTTCATTTGTCTCCAAGTATTTTTTATTTCTCCTTTGATTTTTCCATTGACCCAATCGTTGTCCAGTAGCATTTTGTTTAATCTCCACATATTTGTAGCTTTTCTAGTTTTCTTCCTGTAGTTGATTTCTAGTTTCATAGCTTTGTGGTCAGAAAAGATGCTTGGTATTATTTCAATCTTCTTAAATTTATTGACACTTGTTTTGTGGCCTGTGATCAATCCTGGAGAACGTTCATGTGCATTTGAAAAGAATGCATATTCTGCAGTTTTTGGATGGAATGTTCTGTATCTATCTACTAAGTCCATCTGGTCTAATGTAGACATAAGGCCAATGTTTTCTTATTGATCTTCTGTTTGGATGATCTATCCATTGGTATAAGTGGAGTATTAAAGTCTCCTACTATTATTGTGTTACAATTTCTCCTTTAATGTCTGTTAATAATTGCTTTATATATTTAGGTGCTCCTATGTTGGATGCATAGATATTTACAAGTGTTATATCCTCTTCTTGGATTATTCCCTTTATTATTATGTAGTGCCTTTCTTTGTCTCATTACAGTTTGTATTTTAAAGTCTATTTTGTCTGACATAAGTATTGCTACCCCTGCTTTCTTTTCTTTGCCATTTGCATGGAGTATCTCTTTCCATCCTTTCACTTTCAGTTTGTGAGTGTCTTTAGGTCTGAAGTGTATCTCTTGTATGCAGCATATATGTGGGTCTTGTTTTTTTATCCAAGCAGCAATCCTACGCCTTTTGATTGGAGCATTTAGTCTATTAACATTTAAAGTAGCTATTGACAAGTATGTACTTATTGCCATTTTGTTACTTTTTTTCTGGGTGTTTTAGTAGGTCTTCTCCGTTCTTTGCTTCTTCTTTTGCTCTCTTCCTTTGTGGTTTGATGGCTTTCTTTACTATTATGTTTGGGATCCTTTCTCTTAATTTTTTGAGTATTTATTATAGGTTTCTGGTTGTGATTACCATGAGGTTCACATACAACAACCCACATATATAGCAATTGATATTAAAGTTGATGGTCTCTTTAGTTTGACCTCTTTCTAAAAGCTCTACTCTTTTACTTTTCTCCTCCCACATTTTATGTTCTTGACACCATATCTAACCTCTTTTTTTGTGTCTGTATCTATTACCCTCTTATCATTGAAATAGGTAATTTTAGTACTTTTGTCTTTTGACCTTCATATTATCTTCATAGGTGGTTGATCTGCTACTTCTCCTGTATTTTTGCCTTTATCAGTGATTTTATTGCCTTTTTTTTTTTATTTTCTTATTCCTATTTGTGGTCTTCTCTTTCACACTTAAATAAGTCCCTTCAGCAATTCTTGTAAAACTGGTTTCTTGGTGATAAACTTTAATTTTTGCTTGTCTCAGAATCTCTTTATCTCTCCTTCCAGAATCTCTTTCTCTCTCCTTCCGTTCTGAATGATAATCTTTCCAGGTAGAGTAGTCTTGGCTGTAGGTTTTTCCTTTTCAGCACTTTAAGTATATTGTGTCACTCCCTTCTAGCCTGTAAGGTTTCTGCTGAGAAGTCAGCTGATAGCCTTATGGGGTTTCCTTTGTATGTAATTTGTTGCTGTTCTCTTGCGGCTTTTAGGATTCTCTCCTTATCTTTAATTTTTGACATTTTAATTATAACGTGGCTTGGTATGGGCCTCTTTGGGTTTATCTTGTTTAGTGCTCTCTGTGCTTCCTGTACCTGGATGTCTGTTTCCTTCCTTAGATTAGTAAAGTTTTCAGCTATTATTTCTTCAAATAGAGTCTCTGCTCCTTTGTCTCTCTCTTCTCCTTCTGGGACACCTATGATATAAATGTTGGTGTGATTATGTTGTCCCAGAGCTCCATTAGACTGTTCTTGTTCTTTTTAATTCTTTTTTTCTGTTCAGCTTGGGTGATTTCCTCTAGTCTTTCACCCAGCTCACTGATCTGTTCTTCTGTATCATCTACTCTGTTCTTGAGTCCCTTTAGTGAATTTTTCACTTCCAGTATTGTATTCTTCATTTCTGATTGGTTCTGTTTTAGATTTTCCAATTCTTTGTTGATGTTCTCACTGAGTTCATCCATTCTTCTCCCAAGATCAGTGAGTATCCTTATGACTTTTTGTTTGAACTCTTTGTCAGATAGATTGTTTATTTCTGTTTCACTTAGTTCTTTTTCTGGGGTTTTATCCTGTTCTTTTTCTTGGAATGTATTCCTTTGCCTCCTCATTTTGCTTCTTTCTCTGTGCTTTCAACTATGTACTAGATGGGTCAACTATGTCTTCTGATCTTAGAGAAGTAGCCTTATGTAAGGGATGCTTTATGAGGTCCAGCAGTGTGCTTCCCTCTCATTACCATTTCCAAATGTTCCAGTAGTGACCTCTGCATGGGCTATGTGTGTCCTTCTGTTGTGACAGGGTTGTTCTTGCTGCAGGTGCCTAGGGAGGCTAGGCTGTCTCCCTGGCAAGCTGGTTGTAATGCTCAGCTGCGTGTGGCTGCTATGGACCCTTAAGTCACTTTATCAGGTTTGGGGAGCCCCAGCACAGTTGGCTATGAGGTCTAATAGCACATTCCTGTTGCAGGTTTTCTGTTAAGTGAGTAGGCCCCCAGCATGGCTGATTGCTAGGCTCAGGGGCTTCCAATTGCTGTACAATTACAAGGCTATTGTCGGTTCTTTCAGGATTTCAGCTTAGTGGGGCTTGCCCCAGGCACAGGAGCACCCAATCGTTTCAAGCTTTGGAAGGTGGAGCTGATCCCCTATGTGGCTGTTTGAGAAGCACAAGTCTTCTGCAGCTAACAAGTCCCACAAGGCCACACACACAGTCACCACAGTCCTGCCCTGCAAACACATCCCAACCCCCTGAAGTGGACCCAGTTGCCCCACTGTAGAGGCCCCCCACAATTCACCCTCTCTTAACACATGCCCTGCCCCACAGAGGTGGACCCATTCACTCAACTGCGGAGGATCCAGACACCCAGCCTATGCAGGCCCACAAGTTGCCTGAGGGCTTGCTGTTGGGTGGGGCCAGCCCCTAGGGCAGCTGCTTTCCCTGCCTGGGCTGGATTAAATCAGTGCCCTAATAGATAGGGCAGACCCTGGGCTAACAGGTTAGGGGAAGGACTCCAATGGTGTCTGCTAGCATCTGTGTCAGCACGCCTGTAATAGGTCACAATAAAGGCTGCTGCCAATGTGTCAGTCCCTGGAAAGGTCTCACCTCTCACCAAGATGCACCCAGAGTCTATCAAATGAGTCTATTTTCACCAAAGGACTGCGCACCTTTCTTTCTAGTGATTTTAGGTTGCTTTCCAAAATGAGTGAATTTGTACATGGGTCCTTTAAGAGCCAGCTTTTTTTCCCTATGTCTGATAGCTTTTCTGGGATATTCCCCATTATTGTTAGCAGCCAGCAAAGCCAGATATTATGAGACTCATCTCGGTTGTGCTGAGTCTAAAGGATGCTTGTAGTGGTAACGTTTCCCTGCTCAGGTCCCCTACTCCTCCAGGGAAGGCTGCATGCCTTAGGAGTGCTCTTGGCCAGCTATGAAACACCACAGCTCATGAAGGTGGCTTTTTTTTCTCTCCATAAAGAAATTTCTGCCTCTTCTGCCTCAGTCAGGACTGTCCCTTATTGCAGGGGTTCTTTTTTATCCAGTTTTCAGTTATCTCTCAGGGGTAATTATTCTCAGAGTGGCTGTAAATTGGTTGTGTCCATGGGAGGAAGTGAGTTCAGAGTCTGCCTATGTTGCCATCTTGACACCTCCCCCCAACTACCACTTTAACAGCCCTATCTCCAAATATCATCACATTCTGTGGTACTGGGGGTTAGGACTTCAACATATGAATTGGGGAGGGGGTGGAAGGGACACAAATAGATATATGTACACACACACAAAATATACATAATATATTTGCAAATATTTTTACTGCTTTAAGGTCAAGAATGGAAGGTCTTTATATCTATTCTAGCTTCTCTCTTGTTTGATAGACCTCCTCATTAAGTGTGAAGGGAGATGAACTACAAGGTAAGCTCTCTATATCTTTCCTCTAATTGATAACTACATCATGTTCAGACTAATGATCAATTTCTTTTTCATTTATCTCAAATTTTTATTTTCCCTTTAAGAATTCCTAAAAGCTGAAAGAAATAGGAATACAAGTTTAGCAGTGGCCCACAGAAAAGTCACTAGGTCCTGAGACCCTTGAGAGCTGGCTGGTTCTTGTATCTGTGTGTTTCCAGCAGATAACACATTATCTGGCATATAATAGATGTTCTAAAAATATATGGTTAAAATGAGGTATGCAGGAAAGAGAACCTCATGCTAGGTTCCTGTTTTCAAGTTCCAGAGTCATATTTCCCCTAAGCAATATTCCCATATGCTGACTCATGTTGAGTCCATACCCTTACTTTTTTAAAAACATATTCATGTATAACCACTCATTTCCTGGAGTTTCAACAGACTCGTATCTGCAGCCGCTTAAGTTAAAACAGCTAGAAGTCTTTAGAATTTTATTTACACATAAACAAAAATCAAATGGCATCAACCTGTGAGACAGTCAGCATTGTCCATTCAGAGATGAACCCCACTGATACATGCACCAGCAGCCACTCATGGAGCCCTCTTGACTTCCTGTTGCTGGAGCAGTGTATTCAAGAGCCACACCTGACACCTGTCAGGGTCAGCCTGGCTCCTGATCTTGCCCTTGCCCTGGACCTGGCCCAAGAGGCGACATCAAGAGGCAAGTCTTCAGTGCCCTCTTTGTCTAACACCAGCCAAGCATAGCTGTGATGGGCCAGTAATCCATCAATATGAAGACCCTATTGCTGAAAATCCTGAAAATTTAATGTCTAACATTCTATATCTTGGAGCTGTGGCTAGTTATTTGACTCTGATCCTTGAATGAATGATTCTGATCTGGTTAACTTCCTATCTTCTGGTCCTGGACAGGCTATATATACTCTAGTTCCTGTTATGTTTATCTCTCTGGGAGGGGGTGAGGAAATAAGTAACAACTGCCTCAACACAATGACTAATCAGCAAGTCTTTGACTTACTAATTCAGAACAGAATGCCAGGAAAACATGAAAACATATATAAACTCCATATCCTCCATATTGAGATTGAGGAGTCCTGATTGATGGATACTAATGGGCCACAACTTAGCTTCTTGGGAAATTTCATCATCAGCTATAAATTCAGGTATAACCTAATGATTCTGTCCTGCCATTGAACATCAATGGCCATGACTTGGAATGCCACCTCCCAGCACTCACTAACATGGCCATATAGTGCCATATCACTAGATGGGGTTCAAAGTGTCATATGCTGGACACTGAATTCAGGGTCATGAGGACCAAAATTCAAAACTCAGCTCCATAGCAGCTTCATTCTCTAAGCAAGTCATTGAGCCTACTGTTTCAGTTTATTTACAAAATCAGAATACCATCAGCTAAGACCTACAAGAAGTGCTGTGAGGATTCAATAAGACAATGAA
Source organism: Equus quagga (assembly GCF_021613505.1). Taxonomy (NCBI): domain Eukaryota; kingdom Metazoa; phylum Chordata; class Mammalia; order Perissodactyla; family Equidae; genus Equus; species Equus quagga. The sequence continues at coordinate 105,244,890 of NC_060272.1, forward strand.
TCCTTCTGTCCACGAGCCAACAAATATTTACTGAGGGCATCCTAGGTGCCAGGCACTGTTCTAGGATCTGGGGACATAGCTGTGAACAAGCCCTGGTGGGGCTTATATTTTAGTGGAGGGAGATGGATGAAAACATTAATAAGCAAATACATGAGCAGGGCAAGGAGAGACAACAAGTAATAAACTATAGGGTAGAAGGCTCTTGTTTTAGATAGAGTGGTCAGGGACGGCTTCTCCAAGGAGAGGACATACGTACAGAGCTCAGACTGAAGTAAGGGACTGAGACATACACACATTAGAGTGAAAGAACAGCCCTCCCCCCCTAGAGGGTACAGCAAGTGCAGAAGCCCCGAGGTAAGAACATGCATGGTGTATTGGAAGAAGCACACAGAAGCCAGTGTAGGTGAAGCAGAGCAAGCAAAAGGGAGGTGGTAGAAAATGAGGTCAAAAAGTTGGTCTTCCATCAGGTAGGATCCTGTATCCAGTGAATGAGCATTTGGATTTTATTCTCTCATAGGAAGCAGTTGGATGATTTGAGCAGAAGAGTAGATACGAGTACCTCTGTGTTCTAAGCAATCACTCTGGCTGCTGTGTTGAAAAAGACCAGTTGACAAGCCTGGAAGTAGGGAGACTGGTTAGGAGACTATAGCAGTGTCTGGGTGAGTAAGGGGAGTGGCCTAGGCTAGAGTGGCAGCAGTGGAGGTGGGAGAAGTAGGTGGACTCAAGATAGACTTTTTTTTTAATTGAGTTAATGATAGGTTACAATCTTGTGAAACTTCAGTTGTACATTAATGTTTGTCATTCGTGTTGTAGGTGCACCACTTCACCCTTTGTGCCCACCCCCCACCCCACCTTTCCCCTGGTATCCACTAAACTGTTCTTAGTCCATAATTTAAAATTCCTCATATGAATGGAGTCATACACAGATTATCCTTCTCTCGCTGGCTTATTTCACTTAACATAATTCCCTCAAGGTCCATCCATGTTATTGCAAATGGAATGATTTTGTTCTGTTTTGCAGCTAAGTAGTATTCCACAGGATAGATTTTTTAAGTGGAGCCAACTGGGATTTGCTAATAGATGTGATGTGGCTATGAGATAAAGCACATGGTACATAGTGTTATTCAGTATGTGTTGATTTGGGGGTACTACCGTGAGACATCCTCCTCAAGAACACAGAGCTAAAAGAGAAAGATTCTACCCAGGCATCAACTCTAAAATCAGGATGTAATGGCTGCTAACCAAGATCTGCGGTGTCACCTTATATAAGACAGCCCAGTACCATTGCCAGCAAGACGAGACCAGACCTCAAAGGTTTTAATATGGCTAAAGAAGGGATGTGTCAGCCAAATGGGGGGTTTCTCAGACATGGAAACATAGACAAAAAGAGAATTATGGAAGCAGAAGCTGACTGTACATTTCCAAACACCATTCAGAGTATGGGGAGCCTTTGCCAAGCGATGTCAATTATTACGGTCCCATTGGCAAGGCCATCTCTATCGTAGGGACTGATACAGGGAACTGCAGCCAACTGACTTCGAGTATCCAGCACTTTTGGCAAGATAAGCCTCATTGTGTTGATGGATGCTGATTGCTTGGTAAGTATGGCAGGCAGTAAAAAGGGAAATTTGGCTATTGCAAGCACAAGAGTCCAGCAAAGGGCTATTAACAGAACAAAAGGCACTGAGACAAAGGGCAGACAGATCAAGAAATCATTGTTCCTGGGCCCAGGTGAAAAAATTGTGGTCAAACATAAGTTCTGTCTTTTATTGAACCCCCAATCTGTATTACCACCTTTAAATTAAGGGGCAATAAGACTTGTCATGCGTAGACATGCTTCGATAAGAAAGCACTGTGATAAATTGTTTCAGCCTTGGTGCTAGGTAGTGAGGAACCTGATGAATTGTTTTCAGTGACTGAAATATCAACACTAAATTTTGTTGGTTCTTGCATAATTCAGTTTAAAAGAAAACTGTTCTTTGAAAATGGTATCCCATTGACTGACCCTAGAAAAATGTATTATTTATTAACGCATGAGATTTATCAGGTTTCAGAAAACAAATCATTCCACATAAATGGATATTTCACATGATTGATGGCAAGTAGCTGACACACCCATATTTTAAGGGCATTGACAACAATAATTCTAAAATAGAGCACATTCTTCCCTGCCTTCTTCAACAGAGGGCACTGAAGATGCTTCATCCTTTCTAATGACTCAGACTCATGACTATGAACATTGGTAATCATGAGGCTGTCAGGAACTACTGACCTCCAGAGAGTGACACATCCCTGAACTCAATGGTTCCTCTTCAAAACAAAATGGTATAGTAGTTTTTCTTTGATCCCCCCCTATGGAGGGACTGCTTTCTCTTTTGGCTGATGCTGGTGTATCTGATTTTAGCAGCAAGCTAGGGACTAAATTTTGTTTCCCTAAAATCGTATGTTAAAACTCTAACCCCCAATATGATGATATTTGGAGATGAGGCCTTTGGGAGGTAATTAGATTTAGAAGAGGTCATGAGGATGGGGCCCTCTTGAGTAGATTAGTGCCCTTATGGGAAAAGACCAGAGAGCTTGCTCTCTCTCTCCTTGCATGCACACACTAAGCAAAGGCCATACAAGAAAGCTGCTGACTGCAAGCCAGGAGAGGGCCCTTACCAGGAACCAAACTGGCCAGCACCTTGATCTTGGACTTCTCAGCCTCTGGAAGGAGAAATAAATGTCTGTTCTTTAAACCACCCAGTCTATGGTATTTATTATGGCAGCTTGAGCTGACTAAGACACAGGGCAACCACATTTCCATTTCTGATTCACTGCTTCTAATCTGCTGTGAATGCTGGATCAAATTTTGCTCAAAATAAAAGTTTGAATGTGATCCATGAGTGCTATTTCATTTATTTTGACTGCTCAGTTGTCTGCATTATCTACTCTCAAATTCCAAGTTAAATTTTGGCATTCAGAAGTTCAGTATTTACGTTTGTTTTTTAGACTTTTAATAGCTGAAACTGGTTAATAAAATTAAAAATATAGACCATAATTTGTTGGGTTTTTAGTTATTTTTTTTTTAAGGAAAGAGGAAAAAGTGTTCAATGGCCAATGTGTCTGACTTAAGAGAAGACTCCTAAGACCTGCTTACATTCAAAGAGACAGGAATTCTCTCTGAGAAATCATGATGATATTCTTTCTGACTTAGCATTTTGAGTGTGAATGGTTGAAAGATTTGGCAGGGGTGGGGGAAAGTTGCAGGAGCAAACAGAAAATGTACATGCTAGAATTTATTTTGTCTTCAGGGATAGACTTAAGATGGTATTTTTAGGTGTTTGGGAGTCTGGCAGTATTGGGGGGCAAGGGAGGACTGTTGCTTATGAACCTCTAAAATAATAAAAGTAATTAGTACACAGTTCACGTCAAACATTATTACTGTGGTTGGGTGAAAAGATAAGCATAAACTGCAAAAGACTATTATTTTCAGAATAAGAAATGTGACTTAGGGGCCAGCCCTGTGGCTGAGTGGTTAAGTTCGCATGCTCCGCTTCAGTGGCCCAGGGTTTTGCTGGTTGGGATCCTGGGTGCAGACACAGCACTACTCATTGGGCCATGCTGAGGCAGCATCCCACATGCTGCAGCTGGAAAGACCCATAACTAAAATATACAACTGTGTACTGGGAGGATTTGGGGAGAAAAAGCAGAAAAAAAAAGAAATGTGACTTCTGGCCAGTTTCAGCATTTGTTCTGGGTAGCAGAAGCTAGAAGCTTGCAGGGGTCCCCTGAGCTGTTTTTCCTATGATTTTTAGCAGATGGCTTAACAACGAGCAGTTAGGATGCTGAACAGAATGGGGTCAAGAAATACCTGATGAGGAGTCTGCTTAGGAGATGAAATTTTAAGATTATCGATTGCTAATAAGGCCCTGAAGAGGAAAAAAATGTACGTTGAGAGTAATGACTTGTTATTTCATGTACATTTTATGCCATGTATATATTATGAGGGCTCCAGGATGTAAGAGAAGAAAGGAAATGGAGCTTAGTTATAAAGCAAATAAAGAGACCATTTACTTATTTCAACTTCCACCTTTGGAGCAGAGCCAAGCATGTCATGTGGGAAACATGTATAACGAATACAAATATTCAATGGGCCAGGTGCCAGAATTTTAGGAGTGGCAATTGAAAAGTGAAAATTGAAAAAGCAAGAAAGAAAATGACGTGATTCTTCCTTGTCTGTGCTATAAACACAAAGTCCTGTGTGGAAGTACGGGTGGTTAGGTGTCTACTCTCTCTCCCCCAGCAAATTTTACAACCTGGCCAAGCATACTAACTTAGACATAGTACGGAAACTAACAGATGTTTGTGCAAGAAATTCCTACATTTTGTAAGACAGTTTACTTAGCACTTTCACCTAAATTATCACAACAGCCTTCTAAGAAATTGCATTATTCTTCCTAATTTACAGATGAGGGAGGCAAAACTCAAGAAGTTAAATTCTTCACCCAAGATCAAACAGCCAAAAATCAAAGAGGTGTCTCTAACTCAGCTCTACCCCAAATTCAATGCTCTTCCCACTGGCAAAATGGAGACAACAAACACCAGCAAGGCACTTGATCCCCGAGCAGTGGGCTGGAGCAGATTCTGGCAACATAATAAAAACTAGCAACAGAGTAACAACGCACATCCAACTAATTCATTTCACACTATACCTTCCATTTCCTTACTTATTTCAGATACCTCAGTCCTCCCAAAAGTACAGTGACATCCTGGCTTAGAAAAAGCATCTCCTCATGCACTCATCATGAAGCCCTATTCAGTGGAAAAATAAGTATTTGCTCAGAAGCTTTTTGACTGTCATTCATTGCTCCGCTTTCAATCAGCTCTCTGTTGGTAGCATCTGAAATGACAGACCTTGTTTCCAGTGAATGACAGGGTAATTTCTCATGAAGCTCAAGTTTATGGACCAGTAAGACCAAATGTGTAAAGTGAGATTGAAAATGCCATCACATCAAACACTTTTAAAGGCTTTTCAAAGTTTAAAGATTTTTTTCAAATTATGCACAAGAATCACCAAGTTACTCATATATGCCATTAGCTTGAATGGAAAATAATTTCAAAAGCTACTCTTCCATGAAGAGTTTGAACAAGGATTTTGTTTTCTAGAAATTTCTTGCTTCAACTCTTTGATCCTATCTTTGACCTGGAGCATTTTCTATTCTGTTCTACCACACATTCCTCAGAACCTGACTCCAAAAGTTCATGAGGATTCCAGGGATTTCTCCCTTCCTTGAGTTACTTTGGTCTTCTCATGTAAATCATTACAGCTGACCCTTATCACATGGTCATCTGTCATTTCTTCATATATAGACGTCTTTTGTTCCTTGTCAAGATTATACCTTCCCTGAGGACAAGGACTGCGTTATTACACACTTCGTACTACAGCAAAACCCTGTAGACAAATAAAGTAACTGCACTAGGTATTCAAATTAGTGGAAATTATGACAGGGAATTTAGAAGGAACTGATTACACAGCAACGAAGGGTTGAGAAGCCAAATGGAGTAAGGCGACCCACAGGTTAGCAACAGTAGGAAGCCTCTACCACTCTTAGGGGTGGGGAGACAATGGGAGGATGTGAGTGCTTACAGCCCAGAAACCAGGGCCTTCCAGTAAGAGCTGGAACCATGGAGGAGACACAGCTACTGTCAGAGACACCAAAGGAAGCAAAAAGAGAGATGAGAATACACTGACTTCTCTTCTCTATTCTTGCCCTCCAATTTTTCACTGGTCCCTTCTTTTGGTCACATCTACTTGGAAGCCAAAGAGTGAGTCTGTATCTGTGAAACAAATTAGAGAAGAAATGGAGCAAGGCATGGATCTGAGAGTAAACCAGACGTTTACTGAAACAGTGATCAATCAATTCTTACTGGTAAATACAGAAATCAGTCAATCTGTACATGATCATTGTATATTACAATTCAATTTTCCCTTTTGAAATGATTGCTATAAAAGACTACAGGATGAGAGACTGGTTAAGAAATGTGTAGAATAAGCTTTTGCTTCTAGTAATGGTAGACTAGGAGATTTGGTCCAATCCTTCTGCTGAGGATAACTAAGGTTTACACACACTCACACATACACATCATATCATATACATATTCCTCTTGACAGCATTAGAGAGCTAACAGGATAGTAAAGATTCAGTCTTTGGTTTTTCCTCTGGGGGCATTTACCAATTGAGGAGGTGGCAGCCAAAATGTTAAGCAGCACCTTTGGCAGTGTCATGAGGATAAAGTCACAAATGTTGTGGTCTCTGGCTTGGTAAGAGAGCCTAAGTCTCCCTAACAGGGTGAACCAGAAGTAGACAGGTCTTGTAGTAACTACAGCTCAGCTTTGAATCATCTTCATCCCTGAAATTGGATTAAGGTCATTCCAAATGCAAGCGCTGCCAGGCACGTAGAAGACGACAACGTAAATCTGCCCTACATAGAGAAATTATCCTACATATCAAATTATTTCTACAAATGATTTTTCAATACAATTGCTGAAACAATAAAATAATAGCAAGAAGATGAGAATAAGCAATAGCAGAACCAACAGACAATGGAAATAGATCTACAGTGGGTCCAGATATTAGACTTCTCAGGAATGAATTTTAAAATAACTATGGTTGCTAAATGTTGATAACTGTTGAAACTGGGTGATGGATTCTTGTGAGTTCATATACTTTTTCCTCTCCTTTAGTATATACTGTGAATTTTTCACAATAAAAGGAAAAAAGTCTATGAACCAATTCAAAGAGAATCTTAGTTGGCTCTTCTGTCATCACCACATCAGGAAAATACTGAATACCATTGACTAGGGAAACCTCACATCATCTCTCTGACATTCATCAAAGTTGGCATGTCAGGAATAGCAATGAAACATAGAAAACATAAAAAGAAAACTATGTTTACTCTTTTAAGGAAAAAGAAGACCAGATCGTGAATTCAGCACAGAATAGAAATTGTGTTTTAAAGAATGTATTATGGAACATAAGACGAAAATGTAACATTTTCAACAACTAGGAGCTGGTTCTTTGAAAAGACAAAATTGACAAACCTTTAGCTAGACTAAGAAAAAAGAGAGAAGCCTCAGAAAAATAAAATCAGAAATGAAAGAGAAAATCTTACAACTAATACCACAGAAATACAAAGGATCATAAGAGACTACTATGAACAATTATATGCTAACCAATTGGACAACCTAAAAGAAATGGATAAATTCCTAGAAACATACAACCTACCAAGATTGAATCACAATTAAATAGAAAGTCTGAACAGACCAATTGCTAGTGGAGAGATTGAATCAGTAATGAAAAATCTCCTAACAAAATCCAGGACCAGACGGCTTCACTGGTGAATTCTACCAAATATTCAGAGTAGAATTTATACAATCCTTCTCAAACTCTTCCAAAAAACTGAAGGAGGAGGAACTCTTCCAAATTCATTTTATGAGGCCAGCATTAACCTGATACCAAAACAAGAAAAGGGTGCCACAAGAAAAGAAATTTACAGGTCAATATCCCTGATGAACATAGATGCAGAAATCCTCAACAAAATATTAGCAAACCCAATTCAACAATACATTAAAAGGATCATACACCATGATCAACTGGGATTCATTCTAGGGATGCAGGGAGAGTTCAACATGAGGAAATCAGTCAATGGGATACAACACACTAATAAAATGAAGGATAAAAATCATATGATCATCTCAATAGATGCAGAAAAAGCATTTGACAAAATTCGACATTTATTTATCATAAAAACTCTCAACAAAATGGGTATAGAAGAAATGTACCTCCATATGACAAGTTCGTAGCTAACATCATACTCCATGGTGAAAAGCTGGAAGCTTTTCCTCTAAGATCAGGAACAAGACAAGGAGGTTCACTCTCACTGCTTCTACTCAGTGTGTTAGTGGAAGCCCTAGTCAGAGCAATTAGGCAAGAAAAAGAAATAAAAGGCATCCAAATTGGAAAGGAAATAGTAAAACTGTCACTATTTTCAGATGACATGATGTTATATAGAGAATACCATCCAGACTCCATCAGAAAACTGTTAGAACTAATAAATGAATTCAGTAAAGTTGCAGTATGTAAAATCAAAACACAAAAATCTGTTGCATTTCTATACACTAATAATGAACTATCAGAAAGAGAAATTAAGAAAACAACTCCATTTACAATTTCATCAAAAAGAACCAAATATTTGGGAACAAATTTAACCAAGGAAGTGAAAGACCTGTATATTGAAAACTACAAGACACTGATGAAAAAAATTGAAGAAGACACAAATAAATGAAAAGATATTCCATGCTCATGGATTAGAATAGTTAATATTGTTAAAATGTCTATATTACCCAAAGCGATCTACAGGTTTCAATGAAATCCCTATCAAAATTCCAATGGCATTTTTCACAGAAATAGAACAGTCGCAAAATTTGTATGGAACCATAAAAGACCCCAAATAGCCAAAGCAATCTTGGGAAAGAAGAACAAAGGTGGAAGCACCATACTACCTGATTTCAAACTACATTACACATCTACAGCAATTAAAACAGTGTGGTTTCAGCATAAAAATAGACATTCAGGGGGCTGGCCCCGTGGCCGAGTGGTTGAGTTCGCGCACTCCGCTGCAGGCGGCCCAGTGTTTCGTTGGTTCGAATCCTGGGCGCGGACATGGCACTGCTCATCGGACCACACTGAGGCAGCGTCCCACATGCCACAACTAGAAGAACCCACAACGAAGAATACACAACTATGTACCGGGGGGCTTTGGGGAGAAAAAGGAAAAAATAAAATCTTTAAAAAAAAAAAAAAATAGACATTCAGATCAATGGAACGAAACAGAGAGCCCAGAGACAAATCCACTTATATATGGTCAATTAATTTATGACAACAGAGCCAAGAAATACACAATGGGGAAAAGACAGTCTCTTCAATAAACTGTACTAGGAAAATTGGACAGTCATATGCAAAAGAATGAAACTGGACCACTATCTTACACCATACACAAAAATCAACTCAAAATAGATTAAAGACTTGAACATAAGGCCTGAAACCATAAAACTCCTACTAGAAATCATAGGCCGTAAGCTCCTCCACATCAGTCTTGGTGATGACTTTTTGGATTTGACACCAAAAGCAATGGCAACAATAGAAAAAATAAGCAAGTACAACTACATGGAACCAAAAATCTTCTGTACAGCAAAGGAAACCATTTACAAAATGAAAAGACAACCTACTGAATGGGAGAAAAAATTTGCAAATCATGTATCTGACAAAGGTTAATATCCAAAATATATTAACAACCCATAAAACTCAATAGCAAAAAACCAAACAACCTGATTAAAAAATGGGGAGAGGCTCTGAATAGACATTTTCCAAAGAAGACATACAGAGGGCCAACAGGTACATGAAAAGATGCTCAACATCACTAATATCAGGGAATGCAAGAACGAAGTTCGTACATGCAGAGAACAGATTGCTGGTTGTCTGGGGTGAATGTGTGAATTGTTTGGGTTTTTTTAGTTTAAATAAATTGAATTTTAAAAAGGGAACATATCAGATTAAAAAAGAACTAAGCAGAAATTCTAGAATTGAAAAATATAATAACCAAATTAAGATCTCAATAGATCAGTTTAGAGCAATTTATACCCAGCTGAAGAGAGACTTGAAAAAAAACTAGTGGACAAGTGGACAAGGCTTCAGCTTGAAGCTTAAAGAGACAAAAAGTTGTAAAATATTTTTTAAAGAAGATAAGAGCGTAGAGAAAATAGCGAGAAGCCCTTACGTATTTCCAGAATCCAAGAGGCAAAGGAGAGAAAGACCAAAACAACATTTGAAGAAATATCAGCTGAGAATTTTCCAAAATGATGAAAAACAACAAATTGTGGGTTCAAGAAGTCCTGTGAACTCCAAGTAGGATAAATAAAGAAATCTTCATTTAGGCAAATCATAGTAAAACTGCTGAAAACCAAAACAAAGAGAAAAACTTTAAAGGCAGCTAGAGTGAAAAAAAGAATTGTTATCAAAGAGGCAAAGAGACCAACAGCCAGCTTCTCAAACCAAAAAAATGAAAGCCGAGTGGAATGATTTCTTCAAAGTGGGTGCCTTTTGGGAGGAAGAAGGAGTGGCTGGGCGGAGGCATGAGGGGGACTTCTGGGCTGCTGACAATATTTTACTTCTTGACCTGGATGTGCTTACGTGGATATTCACTTCATGATAAACCATCAAGCATTATATTTATATATCTTGTGCACTTTTCCGTATGTTTTTAATAGTTCACAATAAGTTTAAGAAATAGGTTGTGGTTGGACCAGCCCAAGCGGTGTAGTGGTTAAGTTTGGCATGCTCCGCTTCATCTACCGGGGTTCAGTCCCTGGGCGCAGACCTACACCACTCATCAGTGGCCATGCTGTGGCACAGTGCACATACAAAAAGAGGAAGACTGGCAATACATGTTAACTCAGGGCGAATCTTCCTCAGCAAAAAAAAAAAAAAAAAAAAAAAAGTGTGGTAGAAAGAATTCTAATTATTAAATAATCAAACAATAACCATCATACTGTATTAGCTCTATTTGAAAGCACATTTTATTGTACAATAAATTTTATGTACAAATTTGTACAATTTTTTATCGTACAATAAAATTTTACACCACAGAAGGAAAAGGCTGAATATTTGAGGAAAAAAAGTTTTATGAGTCCTACGTATGTAACTAAAACTAGCCCAATCTTATCTTTCTTACTTGGATTCTAAAAAAGCCTGGCTGCAATGAACAATAAAAATATGCTAATCACAAATATTCATATCAATCTTATGTTCAAGATGCCTTGGACAGCCGTTTTCCTCCAAGCCCTTAACTATACACCATCCACTGCTCTTATTATTTGTTTGCCAAAATTTAAATAACAAAATGTAATAAACAAAGGTGAAGATTAGTTCTTTTAAATTACCCCATCATTAATTGCACTATCTTAGATAATTGACTTTTATCTACAATGAAGTATGTACGCTATCTAAATGATCGTGAGGGAAATGGACTGATGCCATTCGTTCTAGTGGTGGTTAGGCTGCATCCATGCTGCTTGTCACGCTCCCCAGGGTTGCCATGAACACATGAAGAGAAGCTAATTGCACATAGTAAGAGTTTTAATTGATGAGTACCTGACCATTACAGCAATTTCCACGTCCAGAAGCATCCCAGCTGACATTGTTATAGAGGAGCATAACTGCAAAGAGTGGGACTAATTGGAGCAATTAATTAAAAACACACAATTAGCTTCCATGGCAGAGGGGTTTTTTGGTTTTTTTTTTCCAGTTCTTATCCTCATCACTTAAAGCTTGTGAGGGTTTTATTGATTCTTACCACATGGGGGTTGTGCGTGCTGATAATTAACAAGGAGAGACTGAGAAAAGAGGAGTAGAGCTCACAGCCCAAGCAGGTGAGGGAGTTTGGCCCGTTCCCTCCACGGTGAGCCAAGAAGAGCAAAGACCAGGAGCCCAAATGAGAACACAGGGTGGGATCTAAATGAGAGCCACTGAAACTGAGCAATTTAATTCTCTTGCCTGTCCTCTGTCTATAAAGAAGTAGAAAACTATTATTTATCTGTTTCCTAAGAATATGAAGAAGATGCATCAATGACCATAGTGTTGATGGGGAAGAACACTGCCCCTTTGCAGCTGAGCATCACTGCTGCCCTGCCTGGGGTTGGGAGATTTCAAGGATTGGTAGCTGGTTTCTAGAATGAAGTCTGATTTTTTTTTTCTTTTGGTTCCACTCTGAATGATAAGGAGTCAGACCATCTCTAGAAAGACATGAAGAGTCAAAAAGGGACATATTCTCTTCTACCCACATCCTAATCTCACAGAGAACTAACCCAGCTCTCACCTGGAAACATGCACAGTACATACCAGTAAGCCTGGGGTGCAGGGTAGACCACAAAAATCACTTTTTTTCCCCCCTGATTTTTCTCCCCAAATCCCCCCAGTATATAGTTGTATATTTTAGTTGTGGGTCCTTCTAGTTGTGGCATGTGGGACACTGCCTCAACGTAGCGTTATGAGCAGTGCCATGTCTGCGCCCAGGATCCGAACCAGCAAAACCCTGGGCTGCCGAAGTGGAGCGTGTGAACTTAACCACTTGGCCACGGGACTGACCTCCAAAAATCACTTCTATATATTTAAAATCAGATATCAGGCTCAAGCTTGCACCCAGTTATCTGGCCACAAAGGAAGCTGAAATTGAATAAGCGAATTAAAAGTAAAGATTCTTATTAGCAAGAGCCTTCTCTGGAAAATGTCACTACATGATCTCCTGTGTCAGTCTGCAAAGGACCTGCTGGGTTTTTCTCTGCAACATTTTCCTGGGCACTCTGCTAGGAAATTACAATCTACATAAGCTTATTTCTTCCCATGAACAATCTCTGATCCAATCCGATGGAGCTAGAATCATGATGACAAGGCCATGTAAAGAGGATGCTCCAGGGAGCAAGTAACATGAGTTAGGCTCCAAAAAGAGCTCTTTTTTCATAGCTGCTTTCATAGCCTGGTACATGCTACATATGAAACAGAAATGAACTTGATGATTCCTGGTTACAAATAAACCAGGTCTCTGTTTCAACATTTAAGTTCAAGCCCAGAACTGTAAATACCTATTTTTTCATTATACTTCCACAGACTCAAGACAACTGAAGTGTACTGGCAAAACAGCAGTTCTATAAATTCTTACGCATTTAATAGAAACAACAGTGGACAGCTAGAAAACAATGTGAAACCTATCTAAAAACCTCTCAGCTAAGAATTTGAAATAGGTAAAGCTTGTGATGATTATACAGAGGTAACAGGTTAAATTCACCTTTATTTTACCACTGGATTCAACACTTAGCTACTGCTGCAATGGCTGAACATTTGATATATTTCTGTTTAACCTCAAACATATTTGCATTTTTGTGGCCATGCCCCAAATTGAATGCACATAAATCGTATCTATTTGTGTTTGATAAATATGTACATCACACAGCCGGTAAAAATTTATGATGCTTCAGTGATTTATGCAAAATGCCAAAAGATTTTAATTGCTTTGTATACCCAAGGCTTCAAGCTCCCTCTAACAAAACCAATTAAGGCAGTGGCATAACATTTGGTGGCACAGAACAAATAGATGTAACCTCAAATTACATTCATGACCAGAACTGTTTCAATCATTAAAGATGAGGAAAACTGTGTCAAAATTGGAGTATTATAGAAGGTATTTAGAGGAAGAGGTATCGATATCCTGTCTTAACTATTAGCCTCTCTACCTTACCAGGATTGTAAAAGAGAGGAACCCACCAGAAACAATAGCAAATAGGAAGCAAATAGCTATCATGGGTGTTTGTGGGCCTAAAATCAAGGTGAAAGCTTGAAGAAGTCGGTATAGACAATAACTCCCATTTTTTTTCTATTTGACTTAGCCTCAATAGCTTTAGACTGAAGCAAGCTGACCTACCAGCATAGGCAGAAACATAATCAGAGACAGACAACAAGAAGCAGCGACTTTCCCCAGTTCTTAGCCCAAGAACTGGCCCAAATCTGACCATTACCCAAGGGAGAAGAGAAGGAGGAGATAACAAGATAGCCAGGCCTTATCTCATTTATGAATGGTCTTGGCCTTTGTAATTCAGCTCTTATATGGAAGAAATAGGAAACAGCAAGCTATACTCAATGGCTAAATGGGAAATTAACTAATATTTGAGTGACCCAGGAATGCTTTGAAGTGACAGTAACAGAAAACCTATCTAACACTGACTCAACTGAGAACATGTTTTCCTCCCGAAAGAAGTCTGGATACAGTCAATAGTTAGTGTCATTTCACCACCTCAAAGACAGCAGAGCTGTGTCTGCTCTTCTCTTGCTTGGTCTTTCGCTCAGGTCTGCTACTTCATGGTGGCATGATGGCCACCAAAATCCAGGAATCACACCTGAATTCAAGGCTACAAGCAAGGGAAAGAGGTTCTAGTATCATTGTATCTTTATTCAGAAAACGAAACTCTTCCCCAAAGCTGCCAGCAGAATTTTGTTTATGTGTAATTGGACAAAATTGTGTCACATGGCCACTCTTGGCTGCAAGAGCAAACAGGAAAGTGAGTATCTGGGCTGTGGGAGAGGGAGTGCTGGTCCTTCTTGGGGAAGAACGAGGGGTGGGACCAGGAGCGAGATATAAATAAGGAAATAAGAGCCTTTAAGGAGACTATCTAAATATTTGGAATCCGATTTTGCAGGAAGATCACTAGGGGTGAGAAGGAAATATTTTCTTATTTCTCACACACAGGAAAATATTTCAGCAGAGAGGGCAATATTTCACATCAGCTCCCCCCGAGGGTGAGGGTAAAGGGTTTCCCTGGACTGATGCAGCTGAAAGCAGGACCCAGGATCCATCTGGAGCTCACCAAACCTGATGGTCAAACTATTTCTAGGGCTGCGTTAGGATTTTTATCAGGCTATTTATAGTCTCCTTTAGTATTTTTATCTACCAAACAACAAATAAGATGGGGAAATAATATTATGCTAAGATACAAAAAAACCTTTGCATCGACAATGCATGGCCTTGTGTTAAAAATGTCAAAATAAATGAAATAGTTGATAAACAATTGAATAGTGATAAGAAGGCCAGGTGATTGAAATGTACTATTTCTAAAAAAGCCCCAGAGATAGGAAGTTTAGAGATGAAATGGGGAAAAGTAGAAAAGGCCCTGTAAAACTTTTCTAAAAACTAATTGGTAAGATGGTAAAGTGGAGGCTGTTTTGGTGCAGAAATGGCCTTATTTTTTTTCCAAGAATGTGAGAATCCACTTGGGGTAAAATATTTTGGCCAGGACTGTAATTTCACAGTATGTTTTTCAACCTAATGAGGCAAACAGATACTGCTTAGATTCTAACGTGCTTTGATATCAAAGGGCTTGGAATTAGAACATTTTTCATTTACTCAATTAGCAAAGTGGTTCCGAACTCTTTCTGTCAACTAGACTCAGTTGGGAGCTTTTAAATTTAGAGCTGCCTCCGCACCCCCCCAACTCCCCAGAAACTGATTTAATTGGTTTGGGGGAGCGCTCAGGCATAAGCTTGTTTTGTTTGTTTGTTCATTTATCTAAAACTCCTGCATTGATTTCAAAGTGAAGCCAGAGTTGAGAAAAATTGGATCAAAAAAATAATACTCGATGGCATTGAAGGTACCATGAAGTCAGAGCACACACAAACACTAATGAGTGACAATTAGTATCATCTGTCTAAAATACAATTTGGCAATATGTCAGACACCTAAACAAATTGATTCCCTTTCTAAGAATATATCCTAAAGAAATGGGCATGGAATCAAAGACTAATATACTGAAATGTTCATTGTGAAATTAGTTATTATTGACAATATCCAATAATGAGTACAATTAAATAACTTGACACATTTGTGTTAAAACATTTTTAAAGAAAAACTTCAAAAATGAGAAACCACTAATGAGATGCATGTAAAGGCAGGATAAAAGTGTATATATTATAGTATAATCCAAATTATGTGAAAAATACATGCATACAAAAACAGAAAGAAAGCACACTAAAGTATTAACAGCAGAGTATTTACCACAGTCTTATGGGGGATTACATGAGTAATGTTCATTTCTTTATACTTTTCTGTATTTTTTCAGATAATTTATGTACACATGTTAATTTGACAATCAGAAAAACAAAACATTTCTTTCCAAAGCCTTTGGCAGTAGGATTTGTGGGACCCTCTTTTGGTTGGAAAACCCTGGTCTGATTATGACATATTCACTGAGGACAGAGGCTTCTAGTTTGAAGAGAAACCTAGCTTTTGATCATTAAATGATCAAGTCAAATAAGTTAGAGAGGAAGTACCCAAAATACCTTTTTAAAAAAAGCTTCCATAGCTCCTTTGTATAACTAGCTCTTCAATTTTATGAAAAGTATTTAATCTTCAAAAATGTAATTTTAAAAGAATATAACTATATACAGTCAGTATGTGTTATGAAATTAGCCCAAATTTTCTATACTCTCCTTGACGAAGATGTTATCCTCCTGGGAGAAATTTACCCAGAACTGTTTCTTAATATGTTAAATATACCAGATAATCTATGATACAATAAACAACATAGAAAAGCTGTGGATATTCGTTTATAAAGGTATTCTCCCAGACCTGGATACTCTTTTGTCTTTCCTTCTTCTGAATTTTTCTTTGTCCCCATGATCTTCTCCCCTAAAAAGAGAAGTAGTCCATTGCCCCTCTGAACTGCAACATTTACGATATTTACACTCACTATACTTAGTTTTGCTTCACGGAAGCTCCTGGGTGAGCCAAGCACACTGTAGCATTGGTTTCCAATTTTACATTCCCTGGGTAACAGCAGGCTTAATGTCATGGTTATTGAGTTAATTGCTGTTTTGATGACTTGGCGTAATGACTTGTATAACCCTTAATTTAACCATTTCAGAAAATGTGCACAAACTCTGTTGGGTATAGACGAAAGTCCAGTCTGAGTCACGACACTACAGAGAACGACGGCTGTGGCCACACTGGCTGAGAAGGTAGAAAGAGAATGTGACCATGCTGCCAGCACTATGGGGTGAGGACCCCTCACTGTTTGCTTAGAGCCATGGGTACGGAAAAGATCTCTTTCTCTATGGTTTGAGAGAGCCAGACTTGAACTACTGCTCCAGTCATGAGGCTTGAACATGCCAGAGAGAAGGAATATGTAGTTCCCACCAGACACACAGAGGAACATTACAGCATCTATGGATTGGGGTCAGCCAAATTAGTGCATGGAAGAAGCCAAACTAAGAGCTGGTGTGATGAGAGAGTCTATGTGTGTTAAGGGCAAAGACAATGGGCTGTAGATTGTATTCTAGGCAGGCCCAACAAAGGAGCTGAGGCTAAATGAGCTCAGTAAAACCTATAAAACAGGCAGTTGGTCTTTGAGTACTTCTCACCTGCTCTATGCTCTGGCACTGACACTGCTCCCCAGGACCCACCTCAGGTCCTGTCTTTGCTTTCAGACAACTGTCGGTTAACTCCCACTAACTCTAAAACACAAACTGGCAGGCTGGCTGGCAACACCCCAGGTGGTGACCCTCCGCCAGTCTACTCACATTTTGGAAGGAAAGGAGAGGGGATGTGGAGAAGTCCAGATCCTTGCTGGACTTGCTGGCTTGCTGCCTTGCAGAACTAGCAGCTCCCCTCCTCTCAGTCCTCAACAGTACTTCTGTGAAGGGGGCCTCAGGCAGCTCCATTTCTCTGCCATCATCCTGGGGTTGGGGGCAGATTGGGGCTGTAACAGAACTAAAGGGATCTTAGAGATCACTTCAGACTCACTTAAATTTAAATGAACAAATCAAGACAGTATGTCTTCTCTGGAAAGTCACTGATTACTCATCTAAACTTTATAGTTTACCCCACCCCCATCTCAACTCTGCCAGCACCGCAGAAATTCAGCAGGCGTGTAAGACTTTGATCCTTGAGAGAATATTAAGAATCATGTTACAATAACAAACAATTATTGTACATTTACTAGGCTCTAGGCACTGCATTTAAACTTGAAATAAACTGGGGTATGTTATTATGATCATAATCATCATCATCATCATCATCATCATCATCATGAATTCCCAGATACAGAAACAACCTCAGAAAGGTGGAAGGTTTTGTCCCAGGGGACATAAGAAGAATGGGTGGATCCAAGATCAAGGCCCAGTAGCCCCGAGATAGAGCCATGTTTTGAACCACCCACTAGAGTGAAGGAGGAGGCAGAGGAAGAATAGTAATTGCGAGTCAGCCACACCTGAGTGCTGATTCTAGGCCAACCTCTTAGCGAAGCACCTTTCACACACTACCTCTACTTATCACAACATCCTAAGACAGGCTTGTTTCATCAACTCCTGTTTTACACCTGAGAAAACTGAGGCTTGACGGAGACAGAAGATTTCTCTATGGTGTTCTGGCTGGTAAATGCTGGAGCGAGCATTAGATCCAGACAGCCAGGTGCCCAGTGCCATTGAACCCAAGAGTCTTGCTGCTGCCAGGAAGAGCACTTGCTGAGAGGTTGGCTGGTAATTTGAATCTTGAGCATGTTCTAATTTCTAGGAGGATGAAATTTCTAATTTCTAGGAGAAAAGTTTTGTTTTGCATTGTTTGATGTCTTACGTTATTTCGTTACATTCTTTGGTTGTTTTCCTTAAAAATCATGAAAAAGGGACAGGTGACAGGCTCCTCAAACACTATAATTTAACCTTGAATGGAGATGGCACAGCAGCATAGAGAAAAAGTGGATCAATCACTATTCCTCACTGACCACAAGTTTAATCACTAGGGGGTTAAAAGACCAAAGAACGTAGAAAATAATGTAAAAGTAAAGAGAGTTGTTCTCTAGTAATATTATCTTTTTATAGACTCTAAACTGAAAATGTTTTCCCCATAGCAAATACGATCTACAGCATGAATCCTGAATCTCAGACCGCTGTTGGAGTCTATTACCCACTATATTATTTCCCTGGTATTTGACAAAAGTGAGAAGGGATGATGAAAATTTTGGCAGACTTTATCAAAGGCTGATCAATATTTTCCATTTCCCCATTTATGTGCCACTGCAATTCACCAGCCAAGAGGACAAGTTAAGCGGATACAGCATGAGAGAGAAAGCCAAACAGACCAATAAGTCAAGGTAAAAAGAGAAGGAAAAAACTAATGGGAAGAAGCTGGAGGAAGGATTAGAAGCAGAACAAGCAGCAGCTCATAAAGAAGCTTGTGAATTGACCACGACACATGCAACGAAGGTGACAGAGTGAGTGAGAAAGTACCCCATGAACACCCAGCACTTGCCCAGCATTGTCGGTCTCAGTCTCCATGTCACCGTCACCAATTCCTGGTGCCCTGGAAAGCAGAGGCTTCAGGTCCCAGACTTAACACCAAGAGGAGGCCTAGAAGAGAGCTTTGGAACTATAGCCAATTTCAACATCCACTCACTCCCTCTAAGATCTGTCTTGGTAGGCTGCAGGCTGCTCATCAGAGCTGATGTTGACAGCTCAGGCTCTAGGCTCCTGGACACCGCTAAGTTTTGGTGCCTTGCTTCCTGGGTCCCTACTCATCCCTAAGGACGTGCGAGTTGGCAGTAATGGAACAAAGCTGTGCAGATCTAGGGGCAAAGTCAAATCTTAGCCAGGTGAATTACCAGCCCCTACCTACCGCCTAGCATGCTCTGGCAGGTTAGGATGAGGAGACTGTATCGCAGTCCATTGCTAAGTTTCTTCAACTAAATTAAACAGAGACTGGGGATGGTACAGATTTAAGAACATCAAAACCAAACCATCACACCAAGGAAGCAGGAAACAGCCAGAAGGCCAGAATTACAAACGTGGATGTTAGAATTCATCAGAAGCCAAAAGAACAATAAAGAATGAGGTCAGGAATGCTGAAGATCCAAGTTGGTGTTCCTAGAGAGGAAAGAATTAGGAGCAGTCACTAAGGATCTAGCTTCTTACACAGATGGGAGACTATGGAGACAGAACTCCAACAAGAATAGTTCCTGTGTCTTGAAAGGGCCTGGCTGCATCTGCTGAAGTCTCCTACACCTGATTCTTCCTCATGAGTTTACTCCATGGGCCATTCAATCTGCTTGTTTTCCCACACAACTGGGTCAGAGTGGATATTTACTACATTTGCTTCTGGAACACCCACAGGCCGCATCTGGCACATAGCCCCCATCGACATGTAATAAACTAATGACCCAAAGCAAGAGGACAGCCTTCTGTGAAGCTCCAGTGGACATGGCCATGTGGACAAAGAAGGGCCATCAGATGAGTCTTTGGCCTAATGAGACATACATTTGATGAGGGTCACCGCTAGGAAGGGCAAGGGAAAATATGGGACCGGGGCATCCAAAAGACTTTTAATTTTATCTATGATGCTTTATTTTATTTAAAAAAATAAAATTGGGGGTTTAAAATGTAATTATAAATTTTGTGTGGTGGAAATAAATTGTTATATAATGCCCCATGCTTTTCTATATTTTTTTAATTTATCAAAATAAAAAGAAGCAGCAAAAAAAATGAGGAGAGGAAGGGAGGGAGGACAAAGTGAGTAGAAGAGAGAGGGGAGGACTAGAGGGGAGGACTAGAGGGGAAAACAAGAGGAAGGGGGCAAGCTTGACTGGAGCAAAAGGGAGGAAGGAGGAAGCATTCATGTTGAAAGCTTCCATGAGGCTATTAGTGAACCCAGTGGCAAACTGATGTGAAACCCAGCTCCCCAGACGTACTTGCAAGTACCCAAGTTAAAGAAAGAATGCAAAAGTTCTAGAAGCCATTTATATTGAGACAGACATTCTTAGAATCCAGGGGAAAACCCAGAAAAGTCCTTCTAGGCGCGGTGCTACCCGAGGCTCCAAAGGAGAGAAGAGAATTATAGTCCACAGGTAAGTTCCATTGATGTTCCCAGAATCCCAGAGACCTGGTACCCACCCAAACCTCTCCTCAGACATTTTGAATTCATTCATAGAGAAACGCACAGCTGCGTTTCTCGGGCTTTAGAATAGAAGCCAGTGAAAAAAAGAGAATTCGCTTTACAGTTAAATTCTGAATCAATTTGTCAGGAAATTGACCTTTTTCATGATGGAGTACCTGCACAGCATTTCTATTTCTGAGACAGAAGGGCAGTAAACATACCACCTGGTGACAGCCTACTCGTTGTACTAGAAGCACAAAAATCCATTCCCTTTCGATATAAGAAAGAAAGCTGAAGTTTTTTTTTCTCTAATGAGACTTTAACACCCAGAAGTAAGACTAACAGCTTATAAAATTTTCAGTGTTGGAAGGAAAAACAAATTCCAAACATGTATTGACTGTTTCCTCTGATGAACCGAATACTGGTAACGGAGGAGGATTCATAACTGCAGGAAAAATACATCCTCTCGTTAATCCGGCTGCTTAATTAAATCAACTCAAAGGTTCTCATTTTATTGTGTCTTTTCAGATACTTACCTTCATTTATTGGGAAAGGAAGATTTTAGATGGTTAAAGTCACATTTGGTTGAATTTCCTCAGAAGAAATAGTCTTACTACAAAAGAGATTGTCTGAGACAGTCTACTGACAGATTCCCTCTGCCTGCTTGTGAAGGCTGTCAGGGAAGAAAGCAATCGTACACAGTGGGACTGACTTCTATAAGTCACATAGGATAAAAAGAAGAAAGGTGAGCCTCCTCGCTTGATAGTCACACTTCGGTCCCTGGGGAAGGTAGAATTTTACCACAACATCTGGCGGGCAGAAAATGTCCACAGTTTAAGAAAATGCATTTATGGATCCCTTCCTGGAACAGAAGGTAATTCCAAGTAGCAAAAAAAAGAAAAGTTACACACACACACACACACAAAAAAGTGACACATTTCAAAGCAATGCAATAAGGGGATAAAGAAATCTATACCAGATCAACGAAGGAATATCAGAACCCAGAGGCCATTCAAGACATGATTTTGATGAATTTGTCGTTATATTTAAGCATCAGAAATGTTTTATTTCTGGGAAGGAGAAAACAAAATTGAATAAAGTGAGCGCATCATTGGGAAGTATTTGCTATGAGGACTAGTTTGAATGAAAACACCAGTGTCTCCCTCCAAAATCAATAGATGACTTTTGCCAACCACCCCCCACCACCACCACCAAAAAAGAATTCTTGTCCATGAAAAGAGGCACTCCTGGAAAAACTACTTTAAAAGAGAAAAAACTTGCCAAATAGTACCACCATAGTGTCACATTATGTGACCCATCTAATATTCTCTATTTACCTCTTTTTATGAAAAGGCAAATCTTAAAATGCTTATAGTTTTTCAAATATTATAGGAGATGCATGTTCCATCTTGAGATACACTTGAAATCAGATCCCCAGTCTCACATTCAGTGGGAGCCCCAAGAGGTTATAAGTCCTCTAGGAGCTTATGTTTCACGGTCAGATCTCCTTCTTAGTTTCTGTTGAACTGCTCCCTGCACTCAGTTCTCGCCCCTACCAACCCCTCTGGTCTCTTTATTGGTCACCAATCCATTTAAACAGCCTTTTTTCCTAACTTTCCCAAACCATGGGTTACTTATGGCATGGGGGTATTCAACACTTTATGGAAGGTCTGAAACCATGGTGGGAATTATTAGCCCACACACCCAACGATATAAAATATAATAGCTTATTTTATGCTGATTAGTTAAATGAAAGATGACATAAAATTATGTGTAAATTTTGACTTTGTTAACATTACCTGTGAGATTTTTTTCCCCTCAGGAAACATACAAAGAAAGGAAACACACAAACGTGTTAACAGCACTTACCTTAAGGTAACAAAATTATCGTTCATTTTTTCCTTCCCCTTCTCCCAAATTTTCCACATCTTCTTGGATGCACTTCCCTCTCTACATGTAGAAGTGAGCGGCCTTTTCTTCTGGCCCCCATACCTTTGGCTTTCCTTTTTATATTTATAATGGAACATCATCTCTGCCCCGGCTTATTGAACTGTCTTAAGCCTGTGGCTCTGTACTTTCCCGTCTGCAAAGAAGAGCTGCATTTCAGGTGCTTATCAGAGATGACCTCTAACTCTTTGCTGCTCAATATTTTGCAAAAGTTCAGTGGAAAATGAATAGTATAAATGGAGAATTGCCTGGAGGTTCTTTCTTTTCCTTTATAGAATTATACTTTGGCCAAATGCCAACAATGAGGAATGTTCTGCAAAGCAGTCCTATATGATTCAGTGGCAGTCACTGTGGGGCATTTGAGGAAACTGATCATCAGAGCTCAAAATATTCCCTTTATGAGTACAGGTGAGAAAACTTCTGTTCTTAGTGCCAGAGACACTAAGAAACTTCATTTTTAAAAATCATGTAACCAAATGAGATTTTTGTCTCTGCCCTGGTCACTGGGAAGCCCAGAGCCAAATTTTTGTTCCACAGGCACGCATTTTCTATACCCAACTTTGCCTTACTTCTCTTTCCCCTTAGTCCTCAATATATTTTGTATTCTTATTTTTTTAAATTATCTTAAAGTCCTTATGAAACAAGATAGTTATAAGAAAAAGCACTTTGTTAACATTAAAAAGGAAAACAAATTTGAAAAAATGCCCATGAAAGGATGGAAGCTTATGATCACAACTTCCTTTCACTCCTCAGTGGAGAAAACAGCCAGCATCTTCTTTGGCAAAACTACACTGATAAAAGAAAAGAAGAATGCTTCTCCAACCTTCAGTATTTTCTCTAAGAATCCTGGGCTGTTTTCCATAAGAAAGCTGGATCTCTTCAAGAAGTTCTGAGCTAGCAAAATATTTTCATTAAACACATTCAAACAGTTTTTCTCTGCAGTTTGTCCCAGGAAAATATGGGTGCATGAGACTGCCTGATTGCTGTTTTCTATCAGCTTAAGCTCACATGAATATCTACTTTTTAGGAAAAGAGTGTAATCAGGAAGAATTATGTGAATTTCTGTTCCACATCCCTTCCACTCAGAGCACCGACAGGTTCTAACTCAGCTTAGCTGGGGATAAGGTAGTGTGAGATGGCAGCCATTGCACATACCTCCAGTTGTATGAAGGTCCTTGTGTGGCCATCATAATGCCTTAGTTACGCAGATGTCTCTTGGAACTCAGTATGAAGTATTAAGAGGGAACACCCTTAAGTATTAAGGGTCAGAGGAAAGATATGTGCTTTCATGTTTAAAACATTCTATGCAATATGATCCAGAGCTGGCTTGTTTTCCCCCTAAATTTCTTTCTAGGAAAACTCCCATCCCTTTTTGCTGAAATGGAGCTGTACCTTGTCACAGGGTTGTTCTGGGTAACATCAGTTGTGACTAAGGCCCTTCCCCACCAAAGCAAGCCCTCAGAAGAGGACTGTATTACTGCAGCAGAACAGCTAAGCGGAGCGAGTCCTTCCCACGTGCCTAGAACCCTGCAAAGCTCTCCGCTAATGATTGCATCACTCCTCACCACCAACCTGCAAGGTAGGTCTATCCCCATTTTCGTGTTGAGGCTTAGACCACTGAGTAACTTGTCTGGGGTCACACAGCTACCAGATGACAGAAACAGGATTCAAATTCAGATCTGTCCATCTCCCAATATATGCACTTAAAATGACTTGAATGGGACTCTATTTGTGCAGAAGAGCAGAAAGTCTAAATTCTCTTGCCAGGGGCCTGCTCACCTCAACAGATCTCAGGACTCCCCAGGTACTTCCTGACAGATGAAGGATCTGTTGGTCCTTCGTGCTCTCAATGAGCCACTAGAGCCAGAACTCAGACACGCTCCTTTGATCCCACAAGATTGTAGCAGCTTCCAACAGAAGGTGGCTCCTTCAGAAAACAAAATTAGGCCAGAAACTTGGTGTTAATGCACTCAATGTCTCAGTTTTTTGCCGGGAAAAATGGGGATAACAAGTGCACCCACTTCTTATGAGAATTCAATACCTTCAGACAAGTAACGCAGGACAGTGCCTGGCATATAAGAAATGCTCAGGAATTGTTAGCTAGTATTGTGAATAATAATGACTTTTATTATTGTTGTGGTTGTTATTATCAGCAGCTCCCACGTAAAAGAGAGGCAGAGGGATCACAGGTATAGATGGGCCCAGGAGTGGAATGACGGAAGGCAGTGGTTCTCCACTCTGCCTGCACATTGAGCTCCCCTAGAGGGAGCATTGAGATTTTGGTCCCTTCCTTCCTAGGAGGGTCACTAAAGTCCTTATGAAAATTAACTTACGGCTAAGCTCTCCCTCCCCTAAAATTTTAAATTCTGAATTTCAACACACTATCACAGTGAAAACCTCACTGGATACTCCAGGAAAACCACTAACAATCACTTTCTATACATTCTCTCTTTGGAACCAGATGAAATGCTGTAAGAGATCGGTAGGGCAAGAACTATCTGCTTACCCCAGCTGACAAAAGTGAGGCTCAGAAAGAGTTAAGGAGCTTTCCCAAGGACACAGAGCTCATGAGTCACAGAGCCGAGGCCCAACTCCCAGTTTTTGAATCCAAATGCCAGCACAGGTCACATCACATTAAAGTGATGAAACTGGAAAATGTTGCAAAGCCATCCCAGGGTCAAACAAGCCCCTTCTGCAACACCCTTTGAAAATTTATTCTTTCTCTTAAGGTAACCAGAGTCACCCTCTAGACAAGCAGAGAGGATATTAGTTACAATTTGGACAGTATTTTTATCACCAATAGGGGCCAGAAATCCTTCTAACACACACACACATACTCACACACACTCATACTCACACTCAAACTCCCACCTGTTATTTATTCAGCTGTTTAATAATGGGACATGTCCGGGCAATTTAAACTTTTATCTAGGGGCTGCAAACTTCATATCAGAATTAGCAAACACCAGAGCTTATTATCCCCCATGTTCCTGAACCCAAAGCTCGTTCAGAGTATGTGGACGAGCAAGAAGTTTGAAGAGGGCCACTCTTTAGAATGTGTTCCTCAGCACAGCAGGACAGCTAAGGTGTCTTTCTGCTCTGAAATCCCATGTTGCTTTGACAAAGGCCATTCTCCCTCATCGAACATGGGCACCTTACCAGTTCTCCTTGGAGAGCGCCCCTGACCTCTGGGAGAGCATGCCAGCTTCCAGTAGAATAGCTCTCCTGGGTGCCTCTCAGAACTAGTCTAGATCTGTGAGCTGCATGCAGCTCCGTGAGAATGGCTATGGGCTTCTGGACCTGGAAACCAGTGCTTGCTACCACCAAGGGGAGCATCTCCAAGCTGCATGCATGGGACAGACGTGCCTGCCCTGTGCCCATCCATCAGAGTTTACACCTTAAGAATGGTTCTTGTTCCACATAATCTATATCAATGACCAAGTGCCACAGATCACATTCAGTGGTTAAAATTACACACAGTACAGCTCCACTGTTAACTCCTTTCCATGAAGCAACTTTAATACCAGATAGGTGTCTCTTGCTGTCCAGTCCCAGACTCAATACTGCCAAGTTACACAAGGACTCCAATATGAAGTGTCACATCTATGAGCAGTCTATGCTACATGCTCCAAAGAATGGACTTCATTAAGGCTTCAAATATTTTGGGTCTGAGTTCTGATTCTAGTAGGAATTTCAGTAGCTTATAAAAGGTAGAGTCAGTACAGGCTGGGTACAGATTGCCCTCATTAATCCCTTAAGGGTCCTTTAAGTGTGTGCAGGCTGGAGCCTCCCCGTGTGGGCTCCACGGTTGTGGTCCCAAACATTACAGAAAGGTCAACACAGTTGAAGACATTCAACCAAGCCTTAAAATGGTAAAAACAACAAAAGGAAGGCAAAGTTACATGGCAAACAAATAGCAATGTTTTGTGATCACCAATCTTACTGGATATGACAACATGTATATAAAGGCAAAAATTTCATAGACCTCCCCTCCCACATGATACTAGCAACCAAGGTCAAAGGTAACACATGAGAAAACACACGACTGTGGCAGGGAGTTCGGGGTGAGAAGAGGGGGTGATGAGCTCACAGAGATAGATGGGGGCAGGAGGCTCCAGGCATCCATAGTGAGGCCTTTGGAAGGAAAGACACTGGAAATGTCTCAGCAAGAGTAATGTGTGTGACAGCGAAAGTTGAGAAGATGAATTTGGCAGTCTAATTATAAATAAATATCACAAACCATCACAGTCTCTTATTCAATCCAAATAAATCAAAGATTCCCACCATATCACCAAGAATTAAAAAAGAAAAAAGTTAACAAGGGAATATTTTGGGAGGATAATACAAAGAGCCCTCCAAAACTCTGGATAATCACATGAAAATGCACAGTCGACTCAGAGCTGGGATTGTAAACCCAACAAGCACACTGCCAAGTCTAGAAACAGGACAAGTATTTATAGCTGAGAAAGATTTAAATGGCCAGTAACTCTTCCTTCCAGATTAAGAAAATAAAGATTCTAATGAAACAGCTACTCTGTCTGACAGGGCATCAGACCTGTTAGTAGTAATAAACAAACTGAAGCCAGTTCAGATCAGAGTCAAGAGAAATGGGAAGAGAATTTGACCTGATGATAAACAGTTCGCGTTTTCACCTTCAATTTCCAAATAACCCTTGTTGCAATATCTCCAATAATTTCTCCAGTGAATCTTCCCCTGAAGTGGATTTGATTTGAGGAAATATTATTAGATCTACAAGGTACAGTTCCATTTCTCTTTATATCCTGTGAATTTTCTTCCACGGGCAGAACCTCCTGAGATTTCTTGTGAGAGCCAGGCAGAAGGCAGGGCAGAGATGGGGGGCATGGAATGAAAAAAAGGAAAATAAGCAACTTTACTGGACGTGATTAAAATTTCCTTACAAAGACAGAAAAAGAAATTATAACTACCACGAATTATAAGTACTGCTTTTATTTTTCTTTAAGTTATTAACAAAATTTCTAACCCACTGCTCTCTGCCACAAGATCCTAATCAAAACAACAGAGAGAGATCGGATGTTTTCATTTCTCTCTCCAAGGAATCTTTACTAAGACTCCAGGTTTTACCTGAGGTGAGCCAATTTGGTGTTGTCATGATAACACAAATGCGACTTTGTGCTTTTTGTTTTGTTCTGTCATTTTATTTTTGCCTTGCTCCAAAGAAAGATGCTAGATGGAGGCCAGTTCTAAGCAAAGCCATTTAGGAGAAAAGAATAAGAAACTATGAAAATTTATAGAGTGCCTTTTTAAGGCATGAGACGTAATTCATCAAGAGATCTCACTTAGATTTCATCTAGCCATGTTTAGTATTAATGCTCCTCTTTCTGTCTGTGAGATTTAGAACTCAGACAATGCAGGGATGCTGGCTTAAATTCAATAAGGACTCTGATCCGTGCTTGAGCTCCTCCAGCCTGCTTCAGAGGCATTCTTCTCCTGAGAGTCAGTCCACAGTCTCCTCCTGGGGAGTCATGATGTCATTTTTGTAGAGTACTTTGAACGTTCGCAGAAGAAAGGCAGTGTGCAAATTCAAGACATTCTTCTCACGCTATATAAGACATAGGCATCATTTTTTGGGTTCACGTTTGGAAAACTGCCCCTCTAGCCAAGAGAGCGCTATGGAGTCACTATAAAAGGAAGGGAAGATCTCCCATGACCTTCGTAGGTTTTCTGTTGAGTGTTTTGAATAGCTTTTGTGCCAGCCAACTCTCTCTCCTTCTTCTCTTTGTTCTTTCTTGGAGTCTCTGGCAAAGGGGAGGAAGAGAGGAACTAAGAATATAAAGACAGAGAACTAAACAATGATCCTTCCTCTTTGCAGTCACTTATTCCCAGAAAGGTGTCTCTCCAGAGTTCACCAAGAGAACCAAAAGAACCTGATTAAAAGATCTGTTCAGATGTTCCAATTCAATTTCACAAACATGGCTGGTCCTACAAGTATTTAAACTATAATTTTTGCCTTCAAGATGCTTACTTCTTACAGCAGGAAAGGAGTAAGTTTTGACTGCAAAGAAGGATGTTGGTGACACTAGGGTATTATGGTTAAGAAGGTGAAAGGCAAGTACTAGATTTGGTAGAAGTCTCAGGGATGTCTCATTTCCCAAGTCCCTTAGCCCAATCCCAATCCCAATCCCGCCGCCCCTCCACCTCTATCCACACAAGACCTCCGATCTGTGCTTCCAAATGGCCTTCCACTATCTTCTTCCCAAAGCAAATCCAAGTCAATTTAGGAACAAGATCTGATTTGGGTTATTAACCATTATTTGTCCTTCAACTCTAGAAGGAAACTTGACCCAAAGGGTGAAGCTTTTTATTTTCCTCACATGCAACAGTTGTCCATCCAGAAAAAACAGTCAGACCTAGAAAATTGCTGTGAGTGATAAACACACTTTCTCAGAGAGCTTAGTTTCTCCTGGGATGGGAAAAATAATTCTTCAGATCTCAAACTAGAATTCTAATTTGTACCAGGTGTTAAATCCGTTCCCACCATGGTTTAGCAAAACCAACACAACCTGCATTTTGTTAGCCTATTAGATGATCAGCTGAAACCACTATTCCTTTATGTTCAAAAACATACTTTCTCTCCCACATAACTTATTCAAGGGCTCCTTTGAGATTTCAGTGGAAGACCCAGCTCTTGCTAAAAGTGCTTCTCCAGTTACAACAGAATCCCCTTAACTCTTTGATCAGTCTGTCCATTTATTCCAGACTTCTGACTCTAGGAATCATTAAGTGGTCTTTCCTCTTTTAGATGGCAAACTCTGTCATGCCTCATAATTGAGTGGGCACTCAATAAATGAATGCTATAGTGCTCTGAGGAATAATACACTTCCTATTGGCAGTAAATCCAAGAGAAACTTCCTTAGAAGAAAGGACTGTCAATTACCACTTAACAAGCCTGAATTTTGGCTCCTGTAGAAAAAGCAAACAAAACAATAACAACTCACTCCCCAACAGCAGCCACATGGCTATCTGGTTACTGCCCTCCAGTCACCTGGCATGCAGCTGGTCCCACAGAAGGTGCTCAACAAGTCCTTGTTGGTAGATTGATTTGTAAAAGCATGAGACTGGTGATATGTAAAACATCACTGATAGGGAGACACCAGCTGGGTTCCTAACAGTCTGGCTGTGCAGAGCTCTGACCTCCCATGGTCCTTGGCTCTCTTACAGCTGAACAAATCTAGCTGGGTGTGAGATGCCGGGCCAGGAGCAGGATGCACACAGCAAGGACGAGGAGGCCATTCTGGAATACTGGCAAAAGATTTGCTCTTGTTCTTCAGCAACAGCCACCACATCATCCTGTCCCCCTAAGGGTGAAGTCCATTCAAACTTTACTGCACAGCTTTCCTTCTATACTACGCTGGGCCAGGCCAGAGCTTCAGGCTGGATAGGAAGAGAGTCACAATTAGAAGGCAAATCACCTGGAGAGCTTAAAAATCCTCATGCCCAAGCCCCGTTTCCAGATATTGTTATTGAATTGGTCTAGAGCAGAACTCCAGTGCTGAAATCCTTAAAAGCTCTCCAGGGGATCTTAGTGTGCAGGCAGGGTAGAGAAGCACTGCCTCCTATCGTTCCAATCCTGGGCCCACCCACACCTGTCATCTCTTTGCCTCACTTTTACATGGGAGCTGCTGATAATAACAACAACAATAATAATAACTGTCATTATTATTAATAATAGTAGCTAACAATTCCTGAGCATCTATTATATGCCAGGCACTATTCTGCTTTATGTGTATGAATGCACTGAATTTTCATAAGAAGTGTGTGCACTTGTTACCCCATTTTTCCGGTGGAAAAACTGAGGCATAAGAGTTTAAAAATTTGCCTAAAATTTCACATCTAGTAAGTGACAGAGCCAAGCTTTGAACCCAGAAAGACTGGTTCCAGCACCTTCTCTCTTAACCATCAACCTACACTGCCTCTCTGCATTCATTCAATGCATAAAGGCTTTCAGGTACCACATGGGTGCACTCCGGATCCTGTATGAACATAATCACCTTCTCAGATAGTCATATTTCTAAACACACATATCTGATCCCATTGTCCCTCTATCAAAAACCTTTGCTGGCTTACCAGCTGCTCATGGAATAAAAATCCAAACAATACACAAATACCTTCTTCAGTTGTACTCTGGAATTTACTCCCAGCTTAAGCCATTCTACCCTCCAACAATTCTGTATTACTTGCAGCTCTTTCATCTACCATAGAACCCTGAAAGCAAGCTTGAGAACCTAGACTCCCCTCCACACTCCAGATATGGTCGTTATCAGCATTAAAACTCCTCATAAATGTGTCTCTAAAACGATTTAGAGATGCTAAGACAAAACCTTCTCAAAGAGCCAGGTTGAAAGGAAGCACATCCACTTGGAAACCACCCTTCCAGGAGTACGAGCAGCAGTACAACATGAATTTAAACCACACACATAACCAAGTCAGAATCCATTCACTACATCAACTATCCACTTCCACAAAAAGTTTACAAATGGAATTATCATGGTGAAATGGTATATTTCAAAGAACTTACTGCATTACTCATAACTTGCAGATTAAAATTCTTATGTGCTAATAAGCATTTATGCTTAGCTAGCTCAGTAGGGGCCACAAAGCCCCTATTTCCATAGAAATTCCCATTGAAAAGAGTGTTTTAAACACTATAGCACTACCTTTTAAAACTTCCTGTAAATTGCATTTATGACAAATGAAAACAATCAAATTCGGGGCCAGGATCATAGGAATTAATCCAAGTTTCTGGAAAGGAAGGTGGAAGTGTTCAAGGACTTCATTCGTGCATTGAAAAACAAGCAAAACAAAATCCAACTCTGTAAAATAAAGGACATTTATGAGTTCACAATGCAGCCAGAATGTGGATATCTTACCTTGGTTGGCTTCAATTTAAATGTGATCTACTTTTGGTTTTCTTTACATCTCCCAAGTCTGTAAATCTACCCACTGCCCTCTGATACTGCATTCACATCTGTCACCAACTGGACAAAACTCAGTTTGTGCTTTCTTTATTTAAATAGAGAACATATTACTATTGGGCCATCCAAGTTCCAAATAATGCCTGCCTACCCTGGTCCAGATAAAATCTCACACATCACAGCATCATCTGACTTCTCATCATTCTAGCCCAGGATGTCTCACCCATGGCACCACTGCCATTTTGGACCAGACATTCTTTGTTGGGGCAGGCTGCCCTGTGTACTGTGGTATGGTCAGCAGCAGCCCTGGGCTCTACCCCCTAAATGCCAGTAGTACCTCTCCCCAAGGCTTGACAACTAAAAGTGTCTTGAGACATTGCCAAATGTTCACTGGGGGGCAAAACTGCTCCCAGTTGAGAACCGCTGCTCTACCCTCAGACTCAACCCATTTTGGAGTTTCACTCTAGCCATAAACTCTTTACCACGTTTGGCCAAATTTTTACTTTCTGAACTTGCTCAAAGGCAGTCTGCCAAATAGTCTTTGGCCTTGGGATTTCAAAAAATGTGTTCCCATTAGATTGTAACCCTCAATAGGGGTTCATTTGTAATAAGTCCCCATTGAGCATTTGATTTGGGGTTGAGGCGGAGGTGGGGAGTTGACTTGGCCAAGACGCACAAGAAAGGAGTTAAGGCAGTCCTTACTAACACCTGCATGCCTCTTCTGAACACCCTCCAGGAGCGGTTGGGCATGTTATTTCCACTGAAAGGCCACATGTGGAGTTTTGCCCGATGCTTTACAGTAAGCACACTACATCCCTCAAGAGGGCACCTCTATCACTTAGCTACTTGTTAGTAACTCAATCCAGTTGGCTTAAGCAACAAAGGGAATTTCTTGGTTCAGGTAAGTGAGAAGTCCTACAGAACGGCAGCTTTCAGGAGAAGCTGACCTGGGCTCAGGTTGGAGGTCAAGTTTAGGTGCCGTTGTTCTGATTAGCTCAGTCTCTTCTTCATGAGTCAGCTTCCTTCATGGTGGCACAGTGGCTACAGCAGTTCTGGCCTAAAGTCCATACAGCACATTGCCTTTCCAACCAAGCAAAAGTCCTGAGCTTCACTATAACTGGATGGACTTGAGTAATGTACTTGGGTTGAAGCATCTAACCAGTGTGGCCAGGAGAAGGCCATAGGCTGACTGGTTGAGGCCCTGGAATCAACCACACTGGCTGAACGGGGAAGTTATGCTGATGGGAATAGAACAGTGGTTCTCAAAGTGTGCTCCCTGACCAGTGGCATCAACTGTCACCCGGGAACCTGTTAGAAATGTAGATTCTCGGGCCTCACCCCAGACCTGCTGAATCAGAAACTCCAAGGTGGGGCCTAACAGTCTTTTTTTTTTTTTTAAGTTTTTTTTTTATTTTTCCTTTTTCTCCTCAAAGCCCCCTGGTACATAGTTGTGTATTTTTTTTAGTTGTGGGTCCTTCCAGTTGTAGCATGTGGGATGCCACCCCAGCACGGCTTGACGAGCAGTGCCATGTCCATGCTCAGGACTCGAACCGGTGAAACCCTGGGCCACCACAGCAGAGTGCACGAATTTAATCACTCAGCCACACGGCCGTTTTAACAAGCTCTCCAGGGGATTTGATGGAAACTAAAGTTTGTGACCCACTGGTTTAGACCATCAGGCCCTATCCATGGAGCCTGGAGTGGGGTGAACCCATTCATTTCACTGGGCTGTCACACAATTAGAAAATGATGCCATGGAGGCCCGGAAGTTACCATCAAAATAATTTAGAAGGGGACAGTTCATCCCACTTCTTACTTCCTATGGCGAGGCTATGGGGGAGAAAACACAGTAATCAATAACCAAACTAGCAAATTGGTTGGAAGATTACTTCTGCTGCCCATATGTATTCGTTTTCAGGGCTTGAAGGAAAGGAAATGCTCAACATTAACCTTAGCATTTTCTATGGGCCCCAACGCACTCTCTCTGGAGAAAGCGGACAAATAAATGTAAACCTATTTGAGAAAAGTAAAGCAACTTGGCAGTTAAAACTGCACTGAAGAAGACATTCTCTAAGAAAGTTTCTTAATCATGAGTAATTAATCCTAAGAATCACCTGGAAGGAGGTTACACCTAGAGCTTCTTGGGCTCCACACCAGGCCCCCTGAATCAGGACGCCCAGAGAAGGGACCTGGGGATCTGCACTTTCTGCAGACATTGCCAGGGCTCCGTACAGATTGTGCACATTTGGGAAATGCTGTTCTAAGAGAAATATCCAAAGGACTGGGGAGAAAAGTCCATCCCCAGTCTCCTAACTGTTCCTCCTCTAGTCTTGTTACACCTGCTTCCCAAGGAAGTTGCCCTTCAAACCACCTCATACCAGAGGGAATTTTCTAAAACATGCTGAACATCAGGCCTTTAATTAAAACCTATTACAGTAGCAGTTTCCTCCAGGGAAGAAGACAAGCGGACATGCTCACAGGGCAGCACCCAGATCCATGTATGTTACTGTCAATTCTCTAACCCTTGGAGGTGGTGGTGGGCTCGTGGATGCTTTTTTTTAACTTGCAGAAATAAATTAACAAATAAGTAAATAAATTGTAAAAAGCCATAACTGGACCAGTTAATACAATTCTGTGACCTGAGGATCTAATTAAACACGTTTTTAAAAGGAAAGAAATAGAACATGTTAACAGTATCTCTGGGTGTTGAAAGTATGCTTGTTAAAAATTATTTTATCTTACTCTGTATTTTATCATTACTCCATAGTGAATTGCATAACTTAACAAAATTCTTAAAAATTTTTAAAAAAAATTCACCACAAGTCCTTGCCATGGCCTAGAGGATGACATCCAAGGAGTTAGCAGGACGTACCAATGGCCACCTAATCCAGTCCTCGCCTTTCTGCCCACCGATAGCTCACTTGACCCCACCCTTGAACCATCCTTGCATTTGCTTGAATACTGGATGCTCTTTTGCCATGGTTCCTTCTGCTCACCACGGTCTTCCTTCCCGAGTATCACCAGGGTATCAGTCAGGTTAATGCGAGGTCCTCCTAAGGTAACAAAAGCTCAGTAGATGAAGACAACAAAGGTTTATTTCTTACTCCATGTTAAGGCTCAGCAATTTTTTCTCTAAAGACCCAGATGGTAAATATTTCAGGCTTTGTGAGCAACATACGGTGTCTGTTGCATATTCTTCATCTTTGTGTGCGTGTGTGTAACCCTTTAAAAAATGTAAACTCATATCATAGGCCATATAAAAACAGGCTCCTGGGGGCCGGCCCCGTGGCCGAGTGGTTAAGTTCGCGCACTCTGCTGCAGGCAGCCCAGTGTTTCGTTGGTTCGAATCCTGGGCGCAGACATGGCACTGCTCATCAAGCCACGCTGAGGCAGCGTCCCACATGTCACAACTAGAAGGACCCACAAGGAAGAATATACAACTGTGTACCGGGGGGCTTTGGGGAGAAAAAGGAAAAAAATAAAATCTTCAAAAAAAAAACAAACAAAACAGGCTCCTGGCCATTTGCGGACCTCTACGCTATGTGACCACTGCCAGAGACAGGTAGACAGCAAAGAACTACTCAATCCAGTCACTCAGAAACCGGGCTGATGCAGCAGCTACCTCTTAAACATTTCTTGTCATCATGCAGACAAAAAGAGAGGGCCTCATGCAAGTAATTGAACACTCCAGGCCGGAAGTAGCATCCTGTAACTTCTGCTCACAAATAATTGACAAAATTTCTCTTTCAGCCCCACTCAACCGTAAAGGAGCAGGAAGTGCAATCCTACCATGTGTCCAAGAGTAAGGAGAATTGGGACTGCTTGGTAAAAATGATGACTCTCTTCAGCTCAGAGAGAACTGCTCTGGAAAGCCTTGTCTGATACCCTCGTCCCCCAGCCAGATTAGCCACTCTTTCCCTGAAATCCTGTACCACCTCTATAGCATCATCTTGAGCATCCTTTGTGCTGTGCCTAGGGTACTGTAATTGCTACTTCTCTGCCTTCTCCACCAGATCCTGACCTTTCCCAGGAAGCATCCCCATACGTCCACTGCCTAGCACAGGGCCTGCTACCCAGGGATGCTCAACGTGCGTTGCTCAACAAATAAATGGATGTGGTGGATTGTGGGAGTGGATGGGACTGCCCATGCATTTACCTGAAGGCTTCTGAATCTAGCAGTGTCAACCTTTCTGAGACCAGTTAGTTCAGCCATGCCAGTCTCCACTCATAATAAATCTATATTTTTAATTATTCTGTTACTTTCCATATTAATCAAATTCATTCCTCCTTATAACCCTTTTCTTCTAATAATCAACACTCTGCAGAGAGCTGGTCCTTGAGGCCACAGAGCACTTTGATACTATGTGGATTGGTTTTGTTTTCAGTTTACAGGTCAGAAGGCAGGCACAGAGAGGCACATTGATTTTCCCAAGTTACACAGCCAATCAGAAGTAGAGCAAAAGTTATGCTTCCTTTTGATTCAACAAAAAAGCTATAGGATTGAAGATAAAGCCACAGCTAAGTTCATTAACAGTTTATTATACCCATGGAGAGATAGAAAGCACAATACATGTTTGTCAACAATGTCTATTATACCATATCTGTGTTTATCTTGTAGGATACATTTATCTGAGTAAAATACTAAAAACAAGCCACATGACTGTTTATTAATGTTGTCCCTCTTCATATTGATTCCACTAATCCCCTGTGCCACCTTTCCTCTTCTGTAAAAAGACACAACGCATGATCAGGTGGCCTTTCCCAGCCCCGAGAACACTGAAGATGCCGTGCACCTGTTTTACCCTTACACTGTAACACCTGTTGGGTGAACACCACCTCGATGCCACCTTCACTACTAAACGCATGAAACAAATTTCAGTTCAGTTTCACACGCAACATGTGTGTGGCTGCTGCAGTTTGCATAACACGCGTAACCACAGGGTGGGCAAAACAGCATTCAAAATGAGCTGTTGTTCAAGACTCCACCAGTTCAGAGAGCTAAGCCCCTTCATGTTTATCAGTCACAATCTGGATATTCTCTGGCCCCACCTAAGTAAATCCTGACCTAGAATTTTCCTCTCCTCTCTGTCTCCTGGATACAGTAATTCCCAATAAACGTCCCATCCCATGGCTGGCCTTGATGAATGCCCAGGAGAACCAAGACAAGGAGAACACAGCCAGGCAGTGACTACTACTACTTATATCACCGATGGCATAGCGCCAGAGCACAGTCTTAATGAAATTGGCAGTTTGGGTCTTTCAAGACAAAAACAACTTTTAAAATATATTTATAAACCCTTTATCTAAGAAGGTGAAATAGCTCAGTCTGCCATCTGACTCTTGTTAGATGCTTAACAGCCCTCAGCAGATGATGCACTGCAACCAGAGGCAAGTGTGCAAGAAAACTGAAGTACTCAAAAAGCAAATTATAGGCTCACATACTGCCAGGGACAAAACAAGAATCAATCTTTTCTAGGAGTCTTGCTTTTGCTTCCTTTCTTCTTTTCTTAAGCCTTGTAAGTGAATGTTACAAAGTATATCAAGAAGAATAAACCTACGGGGCCGCCCCTCCCAAACAAGAAAAGGTTAAGCTTTTAATTACAAGCCCTCAAACTATCATTTTGTGCAATTAGCAATTAGCTATAATCGTTGATGAGAGAATGCAGAGCTGCGGTAGCAATTTCCCTCCTCCTCATCCCAGACTGGGTTATTTTAGTCCCGTTCTATTACAGAGGACAAGCCACAACCGCGCGCACTCTCACACACATACACACATTCACTTAAAGGCACATTTAATGTTTAGCCAAATGGCATCTCAGCGTACGACTGAGACAGGCATCCCGAACCCCACATCAGAGCAGCCCAAACGTTTAGATCCCCTCCTCTTCATCACTTTCAGGTGGAGAGAGGAGGCCCGAGGAAGACGCTACCTACCAGCCTCACAGTACCAGCCTCTCTCTGGGGCGCAGGGGAGGGTGGTAGAGAGATGCTTGTTGCCCCTGGAAGCGGCCAGTCCCCCCGGGCTGCAAGCCCCGTTAGTGGGAAGGCGGTAGCAACAGCAGCAATAGTTGCATCAGCGTTAACTGCTGCTGCCGCCGCTGCTGCGTTTACTGGTGCCGGCTGCCCGAAGGTACAGTAATGACTGTAGGGAGCGCACAGCTGCTGCGGCGGCAGGTTCCCTGGATCAGGAAATTAGGGCAAACACCGGGGATTGGAGGCGAGGGCGGCGCGCGAGCCAACCAGCGGCCGCCCCGGGCCCCCGTGAGCCTCGGGCGGACGCGCGGAGCAGCGGGGCCCCAGGAGCAGTCCGGGTGGCAGCAGCGGCCACGGCCACGGCCACGGCCACTCACACACGCACGCTCACACTCGCACACACACTCACACACCCCCGGCGCAGACACCTGGCAGCCCCGAGCTTATAAGAGGAGCGTGCGGAGGGAAAGGAGGGCTGAAGCCGCCGCTCCCCCCTCCCCGCTGACCACTCCCCCTCCTGCCCCCTCCTCGCTCCTTACCCCGCGCTCCAGCAGCCGCCAGTGTGGGTGCTCCGCGGCCGGCTCCTCTCTCTGTCTTCTCCTCTGCTCTCGGCTCCCCACCCCCTCTCCCTCCCCTCCCCTCCTCTTCCCTCCTCTCCTCTGCAGCGCCTGCATTATTTTCTGCCCGCAGGCTCGGCTTGCACTGCTGCTGCAGCCCGGGGAGGTGGGTGGGTGGGTGGGTTGGCTGGTGGGGAGGAGATTGTGCAAGTTGTAGGGGAGGGGGGGCCCTCTTCTTCCCCGCTCCCTTTCCCCCCTTCTAACTCCTTCCCCTCCTCCTTCCCCTCCCCCCTCCTCCCTCCCTGCCCCCACCTCCTTCCTCCTTTCCGAAGGGCTGGTAACTTGTTGTGCGGAGCGAGCGGCGGCGGCGGCGGCGGCGGCACCATCCAGGCGGGCACCATGGGCACGTCCGCGCGCTGGGCGCTCTGGCTGCTGCTCGCGCTGTGCTGGGCGCCCCGGGAAATCGGCGCCACCGGAGCAGGTGAGTGACGACGCGCCCCTCCGCGGGCTGCCCTGATCCAGCCGGGGTACTAGGGTCCCCGTGGCGCGGGGATCCTCTTGCCCACCCCCCTCCTAGGAGGCGCCTCTTCGCTCTCCCCGCCGCCTTTCCCTCCCCACCCTGGTGGCGCCTCTGAGCTGACTGTCAGCGCCGCGACTACAGGGAGCCGGGCTTGGGGGACAGCGAGGTTTGGGGTGTCCTAAAGCTTTGCCTGAACTAGTCTTCATCCCCTTACACTCCCTCCTTCAAAGCCACTGCTTTGCCTCGTTTTTCACCTCGCTTGGCAGGGGCTGAGGAGCGTGGGCTTCTGAGCCATTGAACAATGGTTCTGTCTCTTCTGCCAGGCGGAGTGTTAGGAAGGAGGCAGAGGGCCGGGCCGGGCCGAGACGTGCGCGGCAGCCCCGGGAGCGCTGCTCAGACTTCAGGGAGGGTGGGCGCCTCCGGGGACGCGGAGCGCGGGCCGGGGCAGGGAGGCCCCCGCGGCGTTGAGCCGGCGCGCGTTCGGTGGGCGGCAGCCGGTAGGCTCGGCGGGGCCGCGAGAAGTGCGCAGCCTGTGCACCCGGACTGCGACTCGCCGGGCGCCGAGCCGTCGTTCTGGAGTGCGGGTCAGAGGACGAGTGAGGTTGGAAATAAGACTCCCCTCTAGGTGTTTCTCCCGTCTCTTTCCATCCCTCGGGCTGCGTTGGTAAACCTCTCGGGTTTACAACCCAAGCCGGTCTCCCTCTAGCTGAACGGGGGAGGGGAGTGGAACGAAGACTTAATCGGGCGAGTTTGCTCAGCCTCATTCCCGGTGAGATTTCCTCGAGAGAAACTGAGTCCTAATCTAGTGACTGTAATTAGCCTTCATTCTAAACAATAGATCAAAGGGAGCAGCACGATTGCCGGGAGAGCTGGTGTGTGGCTGTGGCTTGTTAGGAGGGCAGTGGTGAATACTGTCCAGTCCCCAGGGTCTGCCGCACTGGGCCTGGGAGCCTTGTCCTCAGCCACTCTCCCGCTTGGGGCCACACAACTTTCCTGGGCAGGCGACAAGAAGCCCTTCTAAGAGGATTCGGCCAGAGTCCTGGCGGGTCTCTGAAGTGATCTTGACATGACACCAAGCGACTTGCTCGTCAGCTCTAGGGAAGTGGGACAGAAAGCCGCCCCTGTCTTAAATACCTATTCCAGAGTCCCTAGCTCCTGGTGGCTCAGGAGGCCCGCCTGCCTGCAGTCACGTGTCTCCCGAAGTGAGAGCGAACTTTAAAGCGTGTGGTCAGACAGCCTCTCGAGCAACACTTGGGGGTCTTCGGCCTCCGGTGCCTCCTGCCCTTTGGTTCCTACTGTCCCGAGCGTGTGAAGCGGGGCCGGGCTTTTCTGCCCTCTGCGATTGGCTGGCCGCCCGAGCACGTTTAGGTTGGTCACGTGTCTCCGCGGACTCGCAATTGAGCAGCCTGAGAAGCGTTATCTTTACGCGAACGTAAAAGACCGGACCGGGCTCCGACCGACTGTGCTTTCCAATGCTTTTCCCCGGCCTGGACTCCTTGAAAAATACGTGTGTGTCGTGAAGATGGCCTCTGATGTGTAACAAACCTAGGAGCTTAAGCCCTGCCTACAAGAGTTTTCAGACTGGAACATTAATCATTAATGGATGAGCAATACTAACTTATTAAACGATTTCTCAGAATAGTACCATGACTTGCATTATACTGTTCATAACATTTCAGAAGACTAAGCTATACCAGAAACTACTGTAACTGTCCAGGAAGGTGGGAGAAAAGATTCCTTTTTGCTGCATGTTCTTTTCATATTCTTTTAATTTAACGTATAATAACTTCCCCCTGGAGGTTAACTTTATCCTATAGAATGCTAGGAATGCACCTAAACTGTTGAAATGAGTTCGTTGTAGCCATATGTTCACCTTGCATGAGGTAGCGAGGATCCCTTGGGCACCCCTAGGTCACATATGAAATACGTGACATGCCATGAACAGTGGAAAGTAGAAGACGGTGCAAGACTTAAATTCTTCCAAGGAAAGGAGGCACATCCTTCTAAAGTGGAGGGAATTTGGGGTTGGCTGAGGCAGGTGTTGACCCTAAGCCAACCCAGACTGGCTCCTGTCCGAAGTTCAAAGCTCCAGGGCATGTGGGCTGACTTTCTGGCCCTGATCATCTAGACTTACCCTGTCTCCCCACCCGCCAACCCCTCCCCCATACACACTCATGGTGCTGGTCTGAGACACTCTAGGCCAGGGCAGGCATGCTCCTAAGACTCTGGCAAGGAACTTAAGTCATGCTAACCAGAGAAGTTAAAATTCAATAGTGTAGTTTCCTCCAGGCTAGTAATCAAGATTAGGATCTGGGGTACCTTATATTTGTTAAGGCCAGAGCCTAAAAGAAGCAAGGTTTGATGAGAGCTATTCAGATATGGCTAGCAGCTAGCAAAAGACTAGACAGAAACTTCTCTCATTGTGGGGAGTGGGTTGGTGAGGGTGGCAGTACAAACAGATCAGGAGGCATAGGAGACCACAGGACAAGGGAAAATAAACCCAGCTCATCCAGTCAGCACAGAGGGAAGGTGTGACAATGATGGTAATCCTCATCTAGGCCACAGAGTGAGCCTGTGAACAGGGACTCTTTAAAGGAGGGTCACCAGGCAAGCCCTCGTTGGCAGTGACAGCTTCTTGAAGTCTGGAGCAGCTTTGCTCCCGAAATCACCCCACTGGCATTTGGCTATGTGTCCTGTATCATTTTCTTTTTCTCTTCTCTTATTGTTTGAGTTCCCTGATACCTAAAACGTGTATAAAGGCCAAGTTCAGTAAGGCTGCCAAATGTTAAGACTTCGGTAGGACAAACGCCATGTTTTAATTATGGCAGCCTCTACGCTCAAAAGAAGTGAAGACCTGATGGAAGTGTTTCTGCCTTTTATAAAAGTGGATAACCATCAATTTGATTCCACTTGAGTCATTTTGTTACACTTCCAGAAGAGGTGAAAAGTAGTTCCAAGCGCTCCTGTTGCAGGAGGAGTCTCAGACGGGTAAGACTGAACAAGAACGCCTGGAGTAGAATGTGGCCGTGAGGTGAACAGAGCAGACGGCCCCTAGCCAGATAGCTTCGGCTTTAATCCAAAGACCAGAAGGCCTGGAGCACAGCGGAGAAAGAGAGATAACTGATGTTAAATATTGAACACTTCCTCTTTCTCACAGAAGGTGAATAAAATTGTCCTTTTCGGTAAAGGGAGCAGTGAGCAAGTTTAGGCAGTCACCTATATGACTTCAAGTCATAATTAAATTTACTTTGGATACTGACTCTTTTTTGGAGCACCACCTTCACACGCTAGCCTCTAAGAAATTAAATGCCTCAAAGGACTATGATAAGGTCTGTAATGATGCTTATGATAAATGTACCTGCCTCGGGAGAGCTTCTTGTGGTGGGTTAATGCAGCTGCTCTCCAGATGGTTAGTTGATAGATTCAAAATTGCTTAGTATTTAATCTCAAGAGAGTCCTCAGGCCGAAGCACAGAGACTCCTTTCCAGACAAAGAGACCAAGAATACCTTTTGCCGAGGTGATGGATGAGATGTACCTGTTGAGCAGAAGTAAGTGGTCCAGGGACGGTTTTTTCACCCAGCTAAAAGGTTGTTGGCTAGGAAAGCTGAGGACTGATAGCTTTTTGGAGGACTTAAGGCCGGAGTATGAATTAGTGCTAGGAGAATCTGGCTTTGTAAGTGAAAATCATCCCAATTTCATTCTGTGCCTTTTTCAATCTGATCCGGTGTTTTTGCTGAGCTCTTCTGTTGGCTTGCCATAAAAACTTTAAACATCATTAATACCACCTAGATGGATGCACTGGCCACACTGCAGGACCTGAATGAGCTGGCAGGTGATACCTTAAAGTTAGCAGGCTTTTCCCTTCATGTGAAGTCTCCTGGGAAAGCTAGGGCCTGCTGGTTATTTGGGTGCTCTAAATTAAGCAAGAGAATGCCTGCTAGGTGCTGTGAGAGTAAGTCCAGAGATTCTGCTAAAAATGGCTTAATCCTTTGCCTATTTTCTATCTTAAAGATGCTATGTGAGTGCGTGGAGCAAGGAAGGGGATTCATGGCTTTGTATTTAAGAGAGAACTTTGGAGGCAAAAGCTGTAAGATGGGATCACTGGCTGGAGTGGTCCATCTTGCCACCAACTTGGGTCATCTGGGTTGGCCCTGCTGGCTGGTAGCCTTTATGTGTCTAGGTATGGTGTTGGCAGTGGGAGAAGGGGTGGAGCTTGCAATTTGCCAAGCAATGGCGGTGATAAAACCTTGGTGATAGACAACATTTGCAAGTGACTTCATGTGTTCCTGTGTTATACCTAATACTTCCCCTAAATACAACATTTGCAAGTTATTTCGTGGGTTATAACTTAATACTTCCCCCAAATATTATGAGTCAATAGGGTTCCTATTTTATAGATTACCTCTGACCTTTAGTTTTCCTAAGAAGCCTCCCCAAGGTCTGAGTTATTAACTGATCTGTAGGTTTATTACATAGGAGGTAAATTGGTGCCAACTTTCTTCATGCATCTGCTTGAAACCACTTGACCTCCATCCACTGAGCACCTCACCATATGGCACCAGGCATGGCGACACAGTGACCAGGGAGTTGGTCCCTTCTTCATGACATTTAGTCTAGTGGGGGGGGATAATGATCCCAGGACAGCCTGGAATAGAAGTAGGAGTGAGCAGATC
The DNA here is from genome assembly GCF_021613505.1 of Equus quagga. Lineage (NCBI taxonomy): Eukaryota > Metazoa > Chordata > Mammalia > Perissodactyla > Equidae > Equus > Equus quagga. The sequence goes on from NC_060272.1 coordinate 105,288,020, forward strand.
CAGTGGTCAAGACTTAATCATAAAAGAAGCTGAAGGCAGCTGAAGATTGCTGGAGTCCCCACGTACCACCTGGGTTCTAAATAATGAAGTTTCCTGAATATCACCAAGAACTTAGACTCTAATGTGACAAAGCCAGAAACTATTCCATCGCTGCAGACGATCTTACAAAGGTGATATGACTCAGGCAACATGGACTGCTGTCAACATTACCAAGAGCACTAAAACATGTCAGAAGTAAGATCTGGGCCTGATTCATCAAATTTCTAACTTCACCAGTTAGCCATTGCTAGGATTCCCCTGTGTCAGAACTACTCCTCTCACACAGAAATGAGGCTGACATACCCACACTGATATGCTCGTTCTGACAGATAAGTGTGGGAAAATTCAGTTTTCAAACAATAAAGTGCCACAAAGATGAGGTGAAAGTATGCTCATAGACATAGGGAACAGTGACCTTTATAACCTAGAGTCTTTCCAGATATTCTAACTAGTGAAACAACTGGTCACACTTGGTTTCAAGTTCAGAAAAGCTGGGAAGAATGCTTTGAAAGAGAGTCTATAGTTCAGACCTACTTTGTTAGTGAACTAATATGAATCAACTGGTCCCAAGTTACAAAGATAAATTCTAAGCCTTGCCTTAGGGGATCCCATTTCTAGAGATGGAAACAGGCAGGTGAGGGAATCTAAATACGTGACAGCTGTGTGACAGTACAGGGGACTATGGGAAAGCAGCCAGACCACACCTAGTTGGTCAAGAGAGGAATCGAGGGCCTCCTTCAAGGGATGACATCTGAGCCTACTCCTGGTGGATAAGTGAACAGGGGTAACATGAGCAAACCAAGACCAAGCAACAGTGAGGGCGCAGGCCTGGGGAAGTGGTGGGGCCCATGGGGTAGCCTGGGCAGATGGCGCATGGTAACCAATAGGAAAAGTCAGGGAAGTAGGCAGGGACCTAGACTCCATCCTAGAGCCAGTGAGAAGCCTGGAAGTGATACCATCCTTGGCACTTTGGGCCATTCTAGGTTGCTTGAATCACCATCTTGATTTGGATAGAGATCAGGGCAGCCTGGGAACAGAAGAACAGGAGCCAAATTTAGATTAAGTGAGAGATAAGGGCTTGGACAAGACCAGGGCTTGATGGCAAAGTGTCCTGGGAGAAGAATCTGGGCTCATTTTTAGACTACTGCTTTAGAGTAAGTGATGGGGCCAATCAAAGATAGGGCACATGGAGAGGGGAAGACAGATTTTTAGAAGAACCTCTTTACCATGCATGCTTGTGAAGGCATCTAGATAAATTTTACCTACCCAGTGGGCACAAAGGCTTTACCTCAGCTTGTCGCCAAGATGTCTGTTGTAAGACTCGCATTTATGCCCGATGTCTATCCAGTGATGGCCTTGAGGGATTATGGGGTGAGTACTATATATCCCATCTCTGAAAATGAAGTCGTCACCTCCATTGTCGATAGCATCTTAGCCTCCTGACCTTTGTGCAGTGGTTTCAGAGTGTCCTCAGGGACCAGCAGTGTCGACATCATCACAGGAGCTCATTAGAAATGCAAAATTGGGCCCCACCCTAGAAGTGCTGAATCAGAATCTCTGGGCAGGGGCCAAGCATTGTGTTTTAACAAGTCGTCCAGGGGATTCTGATGCAAACTAGAGCCTGAAGACCACCAAGTTAGTAGCTTGCCACCCACAAAAACTACTAACTTCCAAAGTATGCCAGGCGGAGGGCCTTAGCTCCAATTTGACTAATGTGCCCTGGACCACAACACCAAGCCCTGTAGTCCTGCTAGGAAAAGACTCGCTGAGGAAATTCTAGCAGCATTTTTTAAAAACTAAAATGGGGAAAAGGAGGGAGGGTTCTATCTCAACCATGAGGCTGGGTTAGGATAGTGTCATCTGGACAAATGAAACTATCTAATTCTGGATTAATTTAAACTGGCTCTACTAGTTAAATTACAAGTCAACAGAATATTCTAGAAGGAAATTGTCCTGAGTCAGGTGCTCTAGTTGGTATGCAAGCTCAGTAGCACAGTATCTGGAGCCAGACGGCCCAAGTTCAAATTTTAGTTCTGCTCAGGGCGATCTTGGGCAAGTTACTGTACTTTCCCTTCTCCGAACAGGTTTCCCGATATGTAAAAGGGGAATAGTAGTACTGACCCTCTAGGACTGAGAATTAAATGAATCAGGAGACTGAAGTCTTAGAGCAGTGTTTGGCTAACAATAAAAAGATTAAAAAAGAAAAAAAGAAGAAAACTCATGATTCCTAAGATCATCTCAAGCTGATGTAAATAGAAAAACTGCTTGACAGTTGAACTGTAAGATTTAGTTATTTCAGTAAATCAGAAGGATTAACCTAAGTATTTAACTTTTAATTAATTTTAATTAATTTTAAGTTTTAATTGGCCCCAAACTGGTCCTTACAGAGTATCAGGCTGACTTAAAGGCCAGAACACAACCTCTGTGCTTGACAGCTCGGGCCCTCTTCCTTAGACCCTCTTGCTAAACTCCTTCCCTGTAGGAAAACGTCTTTGCTGACTTGGAAATCTGCTTGTCCTAAAACCAGTTTTAGCCTCTGACTAGAAAGATTGGCATTAAAGTGGCAAGCAGTAGAAGTGAGTGCGACTAAAAATAAATGCCCTTGGCGGCCCCAGAAGTGCCCAAACAAATGGACTGAAGAAATTCCAGCAGATGATAACACCCGCATGCCCCAGCCTTGAGGAGGGGCAGGAGAGATTTGAATACTTGGCCCTGCTAGTCCCAGCAGTGTGGCAGCGTGAGTCCCTCTGTGCAGGCTGAAGTTCGTGTCTGAGCCTGATACTCAGAAACGTCTCCATATTCTGGGCATTCCTGTTGGAGCGCTCCTGCAAAGGTGCCGCTCGGAGCCCTGCAGGGGAACTTGTAGCCTACTTTGAAGGCTTGGTTTTGACTGTAAGGTCTGTGCAGATTTTCACTGAAGCTTACATATTGTTCTTCCATGTTAACCCTTGCAGGGACAATTAGACAACAGCAGGCTGACTTCTATATGCATTAAAAACCCTGAGTTTCTTGGAGCCAGTGAACTGCCAACATGTCTGGGTAGCAGCGTTAACTGTTTAGGTAAGCAAGGCTCCTGGGACATGGGCGCCTTGAAGTAAGTCTGCAGAGTTGATTCCATCTGTATAGGCGACAGTATAAGCAAGCAATTCTTTGACACTTCCGGGCATCCGTTCATTAAAAATTTAAACAGCCACATATGCGACTAGGTACAAGTGACTTCCAACCACCTACCCAAAGGGGTAGAGATACTCATTCTGAGGATTAGAGCTGGAAGGAAAACTGGATCTAGTCCAACGGTTGATTTCTTAAAGCAATAGAACTCTTTTCAGATTCTTACACAAAACTCCAGTCTTCAAAGTCAAGCCTTCCTGGCTGTAACAGGTGGAACACCCAGTTGCCCGCTGCCATGGCTTCCCCCGACTTCCACCCCCTTTGGCACTAAGGCAATCTTGTGAAACTCGATGGCTCTGAGGAACCCACTAAAAATCACATTTACTCCAACTTTTCACCTTTCTGCGCAGATAGATTCTGGATTATAGACTACCTAGCACTTCTACTTCTGAGGTTATTTTTTGAGGCATCCTTGACTTTAGCTGAGCCTGAGAATTAAAAGAACTTAGAGTGTAGACGATTTCAAGTTCAACCTGTTCCCTTTCTAAAAGTGTAATCCTGAACTTGAGACTTAACTGTCATGGATGGAAATAGACTACACATCCACAATCCTGTAATCCCCAAAGCTTTGGGAAGCAGAAGCTTCTTAACTCGTTGGTGCTTTCAATTCTCCTGGAGCCCTGTGCATTCCCAGTTGAGCACCGGAGGTGTAAAGAGGGGATCTTTTTGAAACATGGACAGAAAACCCAGAGTTGCTGTCAGATGGCTCAGGTCTCAATTTAGTGTCTGAGCTCTTGCTGCACTGCATCATGCAGGGAATTAAACAGAATTAGGGAGCGTGCTCTGCCCAGTAGCAATCCCCAAAGTGCTTGTGAAACTAAGAGACACGGCCATAAAGCTTCAGGTCTTTATGTGCCTCTCTTTAGAGGGTCCGTGATAAAGCGCGCTAGCCTTACCCACCGTGCCCGCTCCTCTCTTAAACAAGCAGGGACATTTAGGAGCATACTCCACTCCTAACCCCAATTGTTCCCTCTTCTTTATGGAGAGTTATGTGTGTGACATGGTAAAACACAGCTTTATGACAGCCAGGCAGAAGCTTGGGTCAGATGGAAACATCTGAGATGAGAAAAGGTAGAAATTAAACTCCTTTTTGTCTTATGACATTGGAATAAACACTAAGAAAACGTGTCTGTCTCTCCTGAGCCTGTTCAACATTGTCTTGTGAAGCAGCATTGCTGGGACTTTAATATCATTTATTATTGTTGATAAGCTTGTACGTTACAACTCCATTCAGAGACCCTCTTGAAGGCGGTAGTGGACTAAACATCAGCCTTGGCATGTTATGTGCCCATATTTAATCCCAGGGCAGCTTGAACGTCTATAAAATCTGTAGCTTCAAAACTCGTTTTTAAGGAGATCTTCCAGGCCTAACCCTAGAGTGGAAAACCATTTCTTGACACCTGCTTTTGAAGTCCCTGTCCAAGTCAGATTATAGGGTCACCTTTTTGACAATGTAGATATCAGCGTCAATGTTTTTGTCTCATTTTGACGGAACAACCTTTGCTAACTAAAACCTTTGAAAAATTGAGCCTTTCCGTTTTCACAGTATCCAAACTGCAACGTGACTCTTTCCAAGTATATTTTTATCTGTGTTCTCTGACTGCAAACTGTTCTTTTTCTACTTTTCAAATAAAGTACTCAAAGTAGATTCTTCTCACCCCCACAGTCCTCAGATGTAGTAGAGATACAGAACTACAGCCAAGAGCCCCTGGAACAGGTACCCCCAATGCTGAGAATATTGAGACTATTTTGAGACCTCAGAGAGAACGGGGGGGGGGCGGGAGATGGCCAGGTACTTCATCTTGGGTTTGCAGTAGAAAAACTAGCAGGTGGTGCTTTTGACAACAAACTCTGCCCTCCCCTCAGTCCCCCTTCTCAATTCCTAGTATCTTATACCCAATAAAATACTTGTGGAATGAAAGAATAGTATGCAATATAGGTAGGAAATGCCATCGAATCATACTGCTTTGTATCTGGGTCCTAGCTTTACTAGACTCTCAGGAGCAAAGTGGTACATCAAGTTTTTAAACCAATCCATTTAGTATCTAAGAATGTAACCACACCTGTATGGTAAACTTGACTTGGACCAAATTTTCATCTTCTGGAGAATTAGCCACAAAGTATAGAATGCTCCGAAACAGCAGGGAGTAGTAGGGAGGCCAAGTAGAGTATTGTGTACATAACACAAGAGTTCTAGTCTGTGCTTGTCACTGGAGCATCTGTTCCTCCGCCAGCAGGCCACAGCTGTTGATGCTGAAGGGTAGCAGGAAGTCGGCAGGCTTTCTGCGTGGAAGGCCTCCATACGTAATCCGCATGAGCTATAGGGCGCCACTGGTTTTGTCCGATATTTGCGGTGTATTTGCATTAAGCAACCAGATCTTTGCCTCTTATCTCAAAGAAATCGCATCCTCCAGACTTGCTAATGATAGGAAACACTTGAATGTTAGCTGTCCCATGCCAGGCAAAAAACCTAAGAGGCCTACCTACAAGTATTATTTCATACCATCGTGTGAATTAAATATCCTTACATTGAACGGAGGAAAACAGGTGCAGAGAAACAGAATCCAGGTCTGTGGCTCGACATCGCTTTGCTTTTCTCCCATCACTGCCTTAAAAATGTTCTCCCCTTACCTCTTAGCTGTACCTTCTTGATGCTTTTTATCTTATCTTGGAGCCATTTTGTAAACATGTCTTTTTCTAATTAGACCTCACATTCTAAGACGAGGAACCATATTTTAAACCTTTATTTCTCCTCACTCCTTGCTACCCCTTCTAAAGCTCCTTTAGTTTGCTTGTCATAGGAGCATCATTCATAAATAACGAGTATAGAATGTGGACAAGAAATGCCACTAAAGGATTAGGATTTCGCTATGAGATTATAGCTACACAAGTGACTTAAACAAATGAGAGAAAGGAGTCCAGGGTCAAGTCTCTGGGCCATCTAGGTTCCTTTCATCTTGGTCTGGCTCCGTTGGCCCAAGATCATTATTCCAGCCACTACGCCCTATTTTCAGGAACTAGAAAGGAATAAAGGGAAAGAAAATGGCTTCACTGTCCCTTTAAGGATATTTCCCAGAAGTTGTATATTCCGCTTCTGCTTACATTCCGTTAGCCAGAAGCCGTTACTTAGTCCTATGGCTATGCCTCACTGCAAGAGAGTCTGGGAAATCTAGTCTTACCTAGATGGTGTGGGCCCAGCTAAGAACTCAATTACTGTCAGTCATTGCCCTAAGACCCAACTCTGGTCCCTAGCATGTTACAGCCTGCTGAGTCTGCAGCTGTCCCTCTGAGAGGACCCCTATGCATAGGTTTTGGGTAACTTGCCTCTCTAACTCACTACGTTTGTATCCCAGCTTGGTTAAGTGTTCCCTCCTGATTTTAGGAAGAAAAGCCAAATGTGAACCCTCCCAATTCCAGTGCACAAACGGCCGTTGTATTACACTCTTGTGGAAGTGTGATGGGGACGAAGACTGTGCTGACGGCAGTGACGAAAAGAACTGTGGTGAGTAGAGTCAAAGAGTCTCACTTGCCACCTTACTAGGACTTGTGCATTTTATTGAAATGTGACTATGTTACCTTAGTGCCTACAAATGTATCAAGATTCTGAAAATAGAATCCACTTCCAAGAATTGGTTTGAACCACAATCTGAAGATTCTATACTTTCTGGTCTCAAGGAATATAATTGAAAGTTTGACATAGAGTTGTCAACTTGAGTATGGAATGTTGAAGGTAAAGTGGAGTTCCTTTCAAATGACAGGACCTGGTTTATCTTAGATCAGGCAAACACTTGGTATAGGAAGCTAAGGGAAAGGAGAGGAGAACCAGAAGTAGAGACAGACAGGAGATTGCTCAGAACAGAAAAATTTCTTTTTTTGATTCTCAAATGGCTCTGATTCCAAAAAAGAAAGCAAGCCATGGACAGCATGAAACCCTAAAGTTTCAATGGGTTGATTAACTCCTGGCATAGAAACTAAAAGCCAGCACAAATCAAAGATCGGATAAGGATTCTTTTTTAATTTTCTGCCTCCAGTAGATGCTAATTCTAAAGCATTAGGCAGAGTGGAAAGACACTCTCTCCCCAAGAGAATGGGGGTATACCAGCATACCCATTGATCAGCATCTATCAAAAGATCATTGTGAGAAAAGACTATTTGTGCAATCTATATAACTTCATGTCAGCCAGAACAACTGAGAACTACATGTCAAGATGGCATTTGGTTACCTCAAATACATGCTGAAGATTGCTTTATGATCCCTTTGTTCTGTATTGTAAAAATCCTGAAACAATATTGTGTGTGAATGTCAGTGATAACCTTGTCATTTGCCTTTTATAAGATGTTATATACAAACCAGAAGTACAGAAGAAAAATAGAAGCTAAATGTAGATTTCATCAACTGCCATCTTGTTATTCCCTTACCTACTTCTTTATGCATCATTACTAAAATGTTATAGCATAAACATCATGGCAGACTGTCCTATGCTTGATTTCTCAGAACAATATCATGGCTGTTTGCATGCCAATATGTGGATTTAGCAGCTCATTTGGAAGCATAGGAAGTCCATTCTACAGTCTCAGGGAAGAAACTTATCTCCAGTTTCAAGAGCAAGAATAGTTCTCCTGTGCCACACGTTTCCATCATTTGCATTCTAACACTAAGATTTTCATCTACTCTACAAGATGTTGAGTTCCATGCTATTTCTGAGTTACCTAGGTAATATAATTCCCTCACTAAATATCTCACTAGAAGGGCCTCTCTCTTGTCAACTGTTCTCTTGGTGTAAGTGACAATTCTTCCTCTTCTTTAAACTATATGTTTAGCAAAATCCTTTGTTTTTTCTTAGAAAGTAGCCGTTGTCTTCATTGTTTTGGAAGTCGTCTTTTACCGTCTGACTAATTCAGAAACTAACCTGGGTCATCTTAGGAGTCATCACTGACTTTTCCTAAAATAGTCTCTGCCTAAGTAACCTCTAGCCAGATTCCAAATTCTAGGATTTGGAAAAGGTGAGGAGGTAGATGCATATATGATCAAGATCACGCAAGGTGGGAAAAGTTAAATATATTCTTGGCCAGAATTTGTCTCTGCCTCCAGGTGTGAAGGGAGAGAAGGAAAGTGGGAGCATTGCTCAGGGAAGCTCTGATGCTTGTTTTGAAATGTTCCCCGCAGAAGGGAAAAGCTACACAATTACTTAAAACTTATAAAGCCACTTCCTATTTTTCCTCTCCAACTTCTTGGTATTGAACTTGGTTACAATTTCAGCAGGGCTTTCTTTCAAGCATGTCAACTAGCATAGTTAGTCAACTTCACCTTAGATTCCACAAGCCATGTGTTTCTATGGGTCCCAGTAACTCATTCTTTTGTAAGCGTTGGGCTGAGCTGATTAATCAGTAACTTAGATCCCCTAAGTATGTGACTGGTAGTTCTCTTCTCCTGTGGCACATCTAAATTTCTATCTCTCTCTCAAGGCCCAGTTCAAATAGCCTTTCTTGACCCTCTTGGTCTATGCTCAGAAGGGAGAGAGATGAACTCTAGCAATTTGTCCCGATTTATCTTTTGCTCACACACTTTGTAGTACAGCCAATCTTTCTATCCCTGTAACATTTTATAATCCTTAAAATCACATTGTCTGTTTACAACCATCCCCTACTCCCTCTTTTGCAACTTCTGAGGATTGCCACAGGTTGAGTGGCAGCAATTAACTCCGCAGACCCTCTGGCATCTTTCCACATGGTCAGGAGAACATGGGCCTTGGACATGGCTTAAATTGTTCACACTGAGGTTCCAGTATTTCAGTGATTTTAGAAACAGGTATGAATCTAAGAGCTAACATGGCCATTCTTGTGTCCTTGGTTCAAGGAGATTAATCTTTGGCCGATCGTCGTAATTCATCATCTCATCTTGAGTTCTAGAAATTGACTACAATCACTATCTCCCTCCTTTACAATACCTGAGGCTAAATCAGAGTGACTAGTTTGATAGACTTTAAACTCTGAGAGTTGTACCTAGCTTAAACCCCTGACTTAAAGTGGTCCCTTTCAATTTTTCAGCAAAAATTGTTGGCTTTTAGCTAATTTGCCATTACAGAATATTTGTTAGAGAAGAATGTTTTAAACTGGAAATTCAGGTGGAAAGTATAGGCTCATGGGCAGAGAAGAATGTAGTCTGAGAAGGATGAGCCTAGAATTCCCTATGTGGTTATTTATCAAGACTCTTCTTATTCTCTGACTTCCTCATGGGTAGGGTGACCAAGCTGCCTGGTTTGCTTAGGACAATCTTGTTTTATGCTTATCTTCCTGGTATAATTAATAATATCCCCTTTGTCCTGAGATGGTCTCAGTTTGGACAACAAATTGCATGGACACCCTAATTGTAGGAGAAAAGGCCTGCCCTTTCTAAGAGTTAGAGTTACTGCCCTTTAGTAAGAGTTAGTAGAGGATTGATACCTTGTCTTAGGCCATTTTAACTCTGGTAGTCAATTATGGATATTGGCAGCTTCCACAGGAGCTTCAATGGCTTTTAGCTGGTTGATGTTAGCCCACCCCTTGAATTCTAAATACGACTTCTCTCATTCTCAGACTTCAGCTTTCTCTCTTTCTTACTGAGTGGATTCCTCTGCCCCAGTAGACCTGTAGGGGTGACAATATTCAGTACTGGAGCTTGGCCTTCTCTCTCTACCCTAAACCCGTGTGTTGTTAAGAGATGCCCCTAGAACAGTGATACTGTGATCCAGTCATAGGAAGGAATGTTTGGCTAGTAAACTAATGACGTACTTGAATGACTTGGAAGAAATCCATGAAGACAATGAAGCTATTACTTAACTCAACATTGTAAAACAGGCAAAGTTAGTTGTGAGGTATCCCTGGGTTGTAAGATAATGGGCAACCTTTGTCTTACTTTGACTTCAATATCCTCTGAGTCTCTCAAATGAGCACCTTCCTCCTTTAAAAGGAGAAAAAGATTTTTCTAAGGTTCTCCTGGATATTGGCAGTTAAGTGCTAATTGACTCAGCTTTACTTTTAGAGTAAAACATATCAAAATGCAGTTTTACCATCAGTGGGAATATAGGACTCTTGGGTGAGTGACTTCAACTTCAACCCTGTGAATAAACTTTTGTAGTGAAGAAGACGTGTGCTGAGTCTGACTTCGTGTGCAACAATGGCCAGTGTGTGCCCAACCGATGGCAGTGTGATGGGGATCCTGACTGTGAGGATGGTTCTGATGAAAGCCCAGAACAGTGCCGTGAGTGTGACTTGCTTTGCACTTGAACTTTTCCATGCTGTTCTGTGTCTCATAGCTCTAAATGTTGCTTAATCTAAAACTTGGTGTTAGTTTTCCTTTGCCTAGTGCAAGTGCAGGCTTGCTGACTCCAAGGTCAGTCAAGTCATTAACAGTTGATCAGTATCCTTTACAGAATGTTCTCCCTAGTCTAACAAGACTGACGTTCTCTTGGGTAGCTTCACTATTGAATATTTAAGACTGAAGCCAGCAGATTTGACTAAGAACTCCTTGACTAGGTGCATAGATTTCAAATGTTTGATAATAATGACTCTGAGCAGATGGTACTCTGGTCCTGGAAGCTAAGTCAAGATGTAAGGGTCCCCCATGGGCCAAGTATAAGCTTTTAGATGCACAGCTTCTTATATTATGAAAATAATCTACTGAAGTGGTAAAATGGCTAGAAATAGGATGATATAGTGATTTTTAACAAACATGTAACCTAAAATTATTAAAGCAGGGAGCTTACAGCTGGTTTTTAAATACGAGAAACTTCATAGGCATGTAAATATTGTCTGTATCCTTAGATTGATACTCAGGAGAAAGTCTATGAGATCATAGAGGAGGATGATTTGGGACAGATAAATTGTGATCACTCGAATGTCATGGTGAAGAAAGTCTTGGATTTCATTTTGAGGCAGTAGAGGCTTGTTGAAGTGCTAAGTGGAAGTCTAATATGAACAAATTTTAGGCCTGGAATACGATTACAAAAAGATCAAGCAGAGAGAAAGATACGTGTGTTCATTTCCGTTTTCTAGGCAAGAAGTTAGGGGAGTAATAAGAACATTGGTAAGGTAGGTGAGCTAACCACTAAGGCAGGTTCCATAAAGATTCAGCCCCAAGTTTTAGTGGAGGATGACCCAGTTAAGTCAAGAATTAGAGGATGTCCCTACTTCTGAGATGTAAATCTAAAGGAGGTTATGAAGGAGGCCTGTAAAGGAATCTGGGCAAGGGAAGACTTTATAGTTGTTAGACTATCTGGCCTTTAATGAAGTTGGGATTAAGTAACAATATCTACGTATGCCACTTGATAGCCCACAGATTAATAATGGTCCAGGAGCAGGCCAGCCAATAAACCTAACTATGCCAAGTAAAACAAAAGCCAGAACTGAGCAAACCACGGAAACCTGAAGGAGTAACACAGTCAAGGCTCTTAGGTGTACTGCCAGGTAGCATAGTTTGGCATGGCTTCTACGCAATGGAGCTGGCGAAGGATCTACCCAGGCTTCAGAGAGTGAGTCACATGTCACCAGTAGGCCAGGCTGCTGAGTTACAGGTGTGAGCACTTCCAGGCAGCGCAGGAGCAGCAGCTTTGCACCGATGAGTTTGGAGGGCTCTTTTGAGACTGTATATCATCAACAGATATGAGAACATGCCGCATAAATGAAATCAGCTGTGGCGCCCGTTCTACTCAGTGTATCCCAGTGTCCTGGAGATGTGATGGTGAAAATGATTGTGACAGTGGAGAAGATGAAGAAAACTGTGGTAAGAAGATCAGTGTTGAGTGGCTTATCCCAAAGACCCTTTCTCTCCAAGAAGGGTGGGCAGGGGAAGCGAACTTAAGCATGGAGATACAGTTACATTGACTCACTTTTCAGTGACTTCACTATCTGCTCAACTACTTGTACTTCCTAACTGCCCTAAATCTCTGAAAGAAGTTCACATGGTAATTGACCATTGAGCTTGGTGTTTCTTCTAGGCAAATAGAAATAAGAAGGTAAGTTGTTCAAGGCATTTATATTTAGAAGTAGTTCAGTGAAGCTGGAGTTGGGCTTCTGTCTCTGGTAAGACATAGTTCATGAGCCTTCCTCACTTTGGCTCAGTAAAACTAGAGGAGGACTAGAGCTAGCAAACACATTCTGAGCTCTAAACTGGATCTGCTTACTGGAATAAATGCCTTGAGTATTAGACAAGCATTTCTTAGCCCCTTAGGTTCTATTTTAACCTTTCCAAAAGTTAAACTGGGACAGAAGTGTTCATTAACGTCCTGCTAGCAGATACCCAAAGAAAATTCTCCCCAACAGATGGGACTTTTGTCTCCTGTCACAGTTCGTGACTGTAAAAGCTAACTCTGTTTCCTATCCTTTCATGTTTCTGATCTTGGAAAATGTGTCATAAAATGCTACCTGTTAAAGGTGAGGCCCTGGGAAAATCTCTAGCTTGAACAAACATTGCTTTGAATGTTCTTTCAAGCTACCGCCCTTTTATAGGGCCTCTAAAACTACAGCTCCCGTGTCTGACAAGCACAGGCCTCCTGATGCAGTAGTGTACAAGCGAGCCGAGGGCACTTGCAGTTGAGGCGCCAGTCTCGTGTGTAGAAATCCCCTTCTGAGGTCAGTACCACTGCACCTAGTCCAGTGAGTTTTGGTGTTCAATCCTAGCAGCGAGCTTTATGTATTGGTAAGCCCTGGAGCTGCCAAGTGTTTCCCTCTTAAATGTAGACATTGCTTCCCAAGAGAGTCGTGGTCTCCACCCTCATTACCACCAAATTGTGACCTTAATTCATTTGGCAGGAATTTGAGTCAAAGTACAAAGTGCCTAGCCTGACTAGCTTATCATTTATAAGTATATCTGGCTGCTAGATTGTGATTCTAGCCTAGCAGTGCCTTTCAAAAACCAGGTCTTAATACTTCCTGATCCTCCTTTGAAGGACTGAAAGAGAAGGAACCACAGGTGGTGGTATAATGTCATGGCTTCTTTTTGGCCATAGTGTCATAATGCTTATTATGAGTATGTGTTTGCCTGTATTCCTGATGCATGATAGTGTCAGCTAATGATGTAGCCTGGTCTGATAAGCAGTATATCTATTTAAAGATAACTCAGCCTCTGCTAAAACTCTGTTATAGTTTATTGTTCACTGTCCCTTTAAGAGTCAATTGTGGTTCTCATCTCAAATTAATTTCAACTATTTTCTGGATCCTGTATTTCTGTTCTTATTCAAGTGTCCCTGCATCTTTTCATGTGAGACTGTTTCCTAGTATTCCATGAACTCGAATATTGATATAATTCCACTTCAGCTTTTAAATTAAGCTAGAAAGCTAGGATTCGTGATCAAAGCTCTGCATGTTAGATTTTGGGACAAGAGTCTTGAAAGGACCAATCCTGATACACTCTGAGTGGGGCATCCTCTCTCTCAACAGGTAACATAACGTGTAGCCCTGATGAGTTCACTTGCTCCAGTGGCCGCTGCATCTCCAGGAATTTTGTATGCAATGGTCAGGATGACTGTAACGACGGCAGCGATGAGCTGGACTGTGCTCCGCCCACCTGCGGCGCCCACGAGTTCCAGTGCAGCACCTCCTCCTGCATCCCCAACAGCTGGGTATGCGACGATGATGCAGACTGCTCGGACCAATCAGATGAGTCCCTAGAGCAGTGTGGCCGCCAGCCAGTGATACACACCAAGTGCCCGGCCAGCGAGATCCAGTGTGGCTCCGGCGAGTGCATCCACAAGAAGTGGCGATGTGATGGGGATCCTGACTGCAAAGATGGCAGCGATGAAGTCAACTGTCGTAAGTAGCTCTCTCATCAGTATGGCATATTTGTTTCTCTTCCATGTGTCAACTGGGGACAATTTGGCTGGCTTCATTCCATGGTATTCCTTCCCTCTTTGTAGCTTCTCGAACCTGCAGACCTGACCAATTTGAGTGTGAGGATGGTAGCTGCATCCATGGCAGCAGGCAGTGTAACGGGATCCGAGACTGTGTCGACGGCTCTGATGAAGTCAACTGCAAAAACGGTAAGGGTCTCTTCTTGTGGGTTAGTCGGAGGAGTGCTCTGACCAGACCCACTAATGGAATCTCTCTTTTGTGTTTCTCTTTGTAGTCAATCAGTGCCTGGGCCCTGGAAAATTCAAGTGCAGAAGCGGGGAGTGCATAGACATCAGTAAAGTATGTAACCAGGAGCAGGACTGCAGGGACTGGAGTGATGAGCCCCTGAAAGAATGCAGTAAGTGAAGGGGTTGCTTGAGCACAGAGTTGGGAAGGTGAATTAGATCCAGCGCAGCTAATGCTGCTTAGACCCTGCATAATACCTGGTTCAACTACTTTTAATGAACTAAGTTCAATTGTTAGGCTTAAGAGTAAAATTTTATGACTTAAAAGCCCAAGCAGTGACAAACTTGCTCATAGTTTTACCTTCTTAAAAGTAACTGATCAGCAATAGAGAAACTTGACTAAATACCGCTTAACCAACTGGTAACTTGCCAAAGAGATCAGGCTTACTATTCCCCCAATAAACTCTGTGAAGCATATTTATAAAACAAGTGATGAGATCTTAGAAAAATCATGAGTTTGACTAGACTAACTAGATAAGTTATCACAAATAATCTGGATTTTAAATGTAATAGGTTAAATGTCAATTTGGAACCAGGTGTCAAGTAACTCTACTACATTTTTATTTCAGATGTGAATGAATGCTTGGTTAATAATGGTGGATGTTCCCATATCTGCAAAGACCTAGTGATAGGCTACGAATGTGACTGTGCAGCTGGGTTTGAACTGATAGATAGGAAAACCTGTGGAGGTGAGTCAAAGAAGAGAACCTAACCCCGGGGGTGATGGGAAAGGACAGTAAATATCTAGTAAGATAGAGGAACAGCAAGACTAATTCTAATTTCCCTCCTAGATATTGACGAATGCCAAAATCCGGGAATCTGCAGTCAAATTTGTATCAACTTAAAAGGCGGTTACAAGTGTGAATGTAGTCGTGGCTATCAAATGGATCTTGCCACTGGCGTGTGCAAGGCAGTAGGTAAATGAACTTGGACTGGTGTTGCTCTGGTACCTTTATGAGTAAGTGCTTATGAAAGGTACAGCCAGTGACTACAACAGTCAAGCTAAACATGAAATTAAAATAGTACTTGAGAGCAATGCTACTAACCTCCCAGTGCAGTATCCTAGGATAAATAGCAGGTCGTTCTCCCCAGACACCTGCCTTGGTCATTCCTTTTGCATCTGATGCCATGAATACCTACCAGGTTTGCTTACTTTCTGCTTCCGAAACTTGAGTGCAATTCAAATAAGTGACTTATTCCTCGACTGCCCTATGTCAAATGCTGTGACCCCAAGACTGCCTTCTTGAACAGTAGGAAGTGCTTGCAGGTCCCAGGGGCGTGGACTCCGGCAAGAGTACTCCTGAGGTGTTCGGCAACACCTTCACTTTTTAAGAGCTCCTCTGTTGGGAGGAGGTGACTTAGAAGGACCTTACCTTCTCACAGCAAAACTAAATAAACCTGACTCCTGTCTTGCAGGCAAAGAGCCAAGTCTGATCTTCACGAATCGAAGAGATATCAGGAAGATTGGCTTAGAGAGGAAAGAATATATCCAACTAGTTGAACAGCTAAGAAACACCGTGGCTCTCGATGCTGACATTGCTGCTCAGAAACTTTTCTGGGCTGATCTAAGCCAAAAGGCCATCTTCAGGTAACTTTCCCTTCCATTCCGAGTGTCTTGGCATATAAGTCATTGGGTCATTCGGCCTGTGGGAAGGTTGGAAGGAGTTGATCTTGTCTCTAGCTGCAATCTAGCATCTTATTACCTGGGAATATTAAATTTAAATGCTGATTCTTTAACTATTAAATTACTATCAGTTCCTAATTAGAAACTAACAATTGTCTATGAAATAAAAGATGGCTGTAGCTATAAGATTAGAACAGATGACATCTTAATTTCTCATGTTTCCTCCGCATTCTCTATAGTTAATTGAGAACTGTTCATTGTTGCTACAACTATAAATGGTAGTGGCAGATTTTTCTTAATAGGAGCTGTAGAAACTCAGATGATGGCTGCTGAAACTAATAGCTTCCCTTAGAAGTGTGTTGTTCTTGAATATAGGATACATACCAGCCACTAAAAAAACCTACAGTATTATTAATTTAGTATCCTCAAGCAGCATGGCTAAGTAATTTGAATGACAAGCTGTGGTGTTACTAGAGCTCTTTCTGAACAAAGTTGTTGACCATTTTGTAAGCACAAAGTCCATTCTCCAGGCTCTGATGGTATCAAAACTCTTAAATTTCTTGTGACCTATTCTATTTCAGTGCCTCAATTGATGACAAGGTTGGTAGACATGTTAAAATGATCGACAATGTCTATAATCCTGCAGCCATTGCTGTTGATTGGGTGTACAAGACCATCTACTGGACTGATGCGGCTTCTAAGACTATTTCAGTAGCTACCCTAGACGGAACCAAGAGGAAGTTCCTGTTTAACTCGGACTTGCGAGAGCCCGCCTCCATAGCTGTGGACCCATTATCTGGGTTTGTATTCTGTGTTTTTCATCATGTAGCCTTTTGGATGCTATCTGCCCAGGCCAGGAGCTTTCCTCATGTCTGAAGTAGTACTGAAACCCCAAGACTTAGCTCCCCACAACAGAGAATTATCTGGTTCCAGATGTCAGTGGTGCCATGGGTAAGCATCTGTATGACAGGCCCTCCCAGGGCAGTATGACTGCTGGTTGACCTTAACGAAACAACATTTCTGATTTCATGTATACCAAAAGCTGTATCTGAACCCTATGCCCCCCCAAGCTTCTACACGAATGATTTTTAATTTTTGTCGGAGTGCTTTGTCAGGTGAGCTCTGGATGATCAAACCTAAGGACTGGCCTGAATTGTGGGGATTTGGGGAAACACGTTACCTTAAGGCTTTCCTCTAAAAGTGCAGGTGGTCTGAAAGTCCAATTGAAATAAACAGACCTCTCTACAAACATTTCACTGAGGAGCTTCGCTAAATTTGCCACTAAATAATATAGAAAAGCAACTTAGGAAGTTGACTAAGGTTGTGGCAATCACAGCTGGGCCCCAGGAAGCCTCACTAGGACACAGCCAGCCAGCCCCTCCTATAAAGCTCCACAGATAGGCCTCTTTCACTCCCCGGAAAGAATTGGTCTTTTATAAGTGAAATATATAACCTGTGACTTGGGGCTGAAATTTAAATGTCAGACTTACATAGGTTAATAGAGTTAATAATGAGCTTGTAAATTCTAAGTGTTAACTTTTGTTTACCCAGACCGTAATCTAGACTCTTTAAGTGTTTGTTTGTCTCTAGAGAATCAATCCCTAGCGTTTTCTATTTACTCTTTGAACGTTTGTCTCAAGCTACAACGTTATGCCTTCTAAACCACTGAGGCTTATTCTGATTTAATTCTTCCCAGCTTTGTTTACTGGTCAGACTGGGGTGAACCAGCTAAAATAGAAAAAGCGGGAATGAATGGATTTGATAGACGGCCGCTGGTGACAGCGGACATCCAATGGCCTAACGGAATTACACTTGGTATGTATGTTCGTCCTTCCTTGACCCCAGTCCAGCTGTCTTCAGAGAGTTCTATCTTATCTCCATAGTTAATTCTGGACCACGGCGGACAATGGTTCCTTCTAGAGTAGGAATTTTGGATGAGGGTAGCTGAGTAACACAAGTGGAATGGTGGACTTAGCAAAGTACATGCTCTATAATTATTAGCTTTTCTGTCCATTTGGGCCTAATATGTGACACAAATCCAGTGAATCTTGGGCCTCGGGAATGCTCATCCTCAATATTCCTAGCATAGGTGCCTTAGCAGTTCCTGAATTGCAGGCCTATGAGAGTTTTCTTGGATCATAAGAGAACAACAAATGCTAGCCTCTTTTAATAATTCTGTCATGTAAGTAACATTTCTTAAGTCAGTTACTTTGAGAATCTTCAGTACTCCTTTAGTCCGCCAAAGTGAATGTGGGTCCAGATTCTGCATGCTGCTTCACACAGTCTGTGGGACCCTGGTGAGAACCCCTGCTGAAGAAGGAACCATGGAGTAGAATATGGGATTCCTTAGATATTCTAAGTGGAAGCCAGAGCAGTCCTGACTTATCACACACTGACATTTCTTTTCCTATCTAGACCTTATAAAGAGCCGCCTCTATTGGCTTGACTCTAAGTTGCATATGTTATCCAGTGTGGACTTGAATGGCCAAGATCGTCGGATAGTGCTGAAGTCTCTGGAGTTCCTAGCTCATCCTCTCGCACTAACAATATTTGAGGTAAGACGTGTGTCTCACATCTAAGTGTATACCTTTGAGTTACTCTGGCACCTTGAGGAGAAAGAACAGGCATGCAGGAAGGTGGGAAGGGCAGAGGAGCATGCTTTCACTTAAAACCAGGGACGAAGTAGCTACTGATTCCTCGGAGCACTATAAGAAACCCAAACTTGCTCTTCTTACAGCTTTCCGCCTAATGTCCCAGACCAGCCTTAAATCAACTTGGTCTATTAGATTGCCGCTAAATAATGACGACCTTAGATACTGACTTGGGTTAACCCTACGTGGACATGCTAATTTGGGGGTTCTGTTGTAGGATCGTGTCTATTGGATAGACGGGGAGAATGAAGCCGTCTATGGTGCCAATAAGTTCACTGGATCAGAGCTGGCCACTCTAGTTAACAACCTTAACGATGCCCAAGACATCATTGTGTACCATGAACTTGTACAGCCAGCAGGTAACGTGGAGAAGCAGAGCCCTTAATGTCTACTTTAAGGGCAGCAGCATGACCTACCTGTTGGGTATAAGGAACTCTTTGACTCAGCTTGCTCTCACATGAACTTTTCCCTCCTGTACCCTACCTCAGACGCTTCAAACCTGGTGTTTGGTATATTTTATTTCTGACTTCCTAGCAAAAGACCTTCAGAACTACAGCTCGTATCTTCCCTGCCAACCCTCAATGTTCAGTCTTTTATTTTAGTGTTTTCCATATCCCCTTGGCCTTTATTCCTTCTTGCTAAGACTATTTACTAGCCTCCGAAGTAGCTTTTATGCCACAAACTTTTCCTATCTCTGCCCATGACACACCTTACATAAAATCATGTAGATCCTCAAACACATCTGGTCCTATCATCTCCTGCCCAAAATACTTGACTGGTTCTATCTAAATGAAACCCTGAAACCTCCCTATAGCTGGGTTCCTTCCACTTTGTGGGAACAAGGCAACACAAAGCCAGGAGAACATGCTTCTCTCCTTCCTCTGAGCCTTCGCTATAAGCTTTGGACCAATAGCAAGTGCCAGTGCTGGTCACTCACCTCCTTTCCCGCTCTGTTCCCTCACACCCATCTGCTTAAGGCATAACTCTTACTCTACATCCAAGAAGTGTCTTTGGATCTGTCATGTCCTTAGAGCATGCTGCATGTACCCTTATATTTATTCTTTACTGGTATTGATTTAACTTGAAGGTTTGACACAGGACACAAGTTTAATCTCCCTGGGGACAAGGACAGATGTCTTCAGCATCTAGAACAGGGCTTTATGTATAGCAGGCCCTGGAATACCTATTTTAAAGGACTTTTATTTTTGAATAGGTAAAAATTGGTGTGAAGAAGACATGGAGAATGGAGGATGTGAATACCTATGCCTGCCAGCACCACAGATTAATGATCACTCTCCAAAATATACCTGTTCCTGTCCCAATGGGTACAAGCTGGAAGAAAATGGCCAGCAGTGCCAACGTAAGGCTTCTGACTTTTCAGCCACAAGCAGGACATACAACACAATCAAATAGGACACTAGCTATAAAAACTACCTGAATTTTAAGAACTCGGTTTTAACTAATTCTTGGAATAGATTAGAGAGCATATCTGTTACCGTTGCATGCCAGGTGTTCATGTTATTATTCAGAACTGACTTTTAACTCATTTCAACATTAGATGAGTCTATAGGTAAAGTATCAATGTGACTGTACTGATTTGTACCAATTAGTCCCATAACAGCACTAAGCTAGCCAACTTTCAGATAATTAAACAAAGTCTTAACATTTTCCTCCAAAGAGAGAGGCCTGAAATTATGCTCAAAGAAGGCCATGGTTACTGGAAACCTCCTGGCCCCAGTGGTTGACAATATCTTAAAGTCACTTAAACCAACTTGCATTTTTGTCTTCTGTTCTTAGCTTTTGATTAAGTGGAAAATTAAACTCACATGTGAGCAAGGAACTCATACTGTGAGGTTTTTATTAGCTTAATACTGGGTCCCTGCAGGGACTAGCTCAGTTTACTGAGAAAGTACTTGCAAGACACCCTTGCAACTAGCATGCCTAGTATAATGCCTGGTAAAATGCATTTCTTATAACTTCCAGGAGTCTGAGACATTGCAGAGGGGTCATTAAGTGTGGCTGTGCATCGTTTTGAATTGTCAACTTCCAAATGCTGACTGTTCTGCCCAAAGCCTCATGTTTATCTGGTTTTCCACAAAGACTGCTATTTCTCTCAGTCTTGACATGTCCACCAGGCAACTTAGTTCAGCAGTGCTTTGTGTATTTCCGGTGGTGTTATCATAACCTATCACATGGCTTGTCTGGACTCAACAGCTGGCCTCTCTGGAACCTTGGCATTAACCAGGTTCTTGGTTTTTATAATTCAGGTACTGCAACTACTGTGACTTACAGTGAGACAAAAGATACCAACCCAACAGAAATTTCACCAACTAGTGGACTAGTTCCTGGAGGTATTGGGTTCAGTACTGCAAACTGTTAATCTCAACTAACAGCCACACTCTTTGTATCTATTTCTTAAATAATTAATGCAGCCTTTAACTACTAGTTCTGCCCTTGACTGGTAACCTACATTTCAACTTCAGAGACTTAGAACCTGCAAATCTTAGTCTGCCCTGACTTATGAAGGTTTCTATTAGAGAACTATTAGTGAAATGGCTATTATAGCACGTGACTCTCAAATACTTCTAGACCTGTTCTTCCTGGTACACAATTGTAGTAGATTCTGAACATCAATGATAGATGCAAGGGCATGAGGCTCTCTACCAGCAGGGTCAGTTTTTAAGTCTGAATTCAGATCCTTCTAAACTGATGTCTTTTATTGCCCTGTAGGGATCAACGTGACCACAGCAGTGTCGGAGGTCAGCGTTCCCCCAAAAGGGACTTCTGCTGCCTGGGCCATCCTTCCCCTCTGTAAGTAGATTCCATACATATCTGGATCCGGCGAGCTTCTTAGATACCAGCTGGGCATTTCTAGTTCATCTAGAGACACCCCTCCCACGGCCCCCTGTATTGTCATAGCACTCAGGATACTGAATTACATTCACTCCCTCCCCAACACGGCACGGTAGAGTCCACACCTTTCCCTTCAGTGTATCCTTAGCATGGTGACCGGCAGTGATAAATACTCAACTATTACATGGAAGATGCCTATTGCTTTCTACTTCAGAGTCACTAGCCTGACTTACCCTCTTTCACAATAAATCCCTTCAAGTCAAGAGCATTGTTCTATTCCCCTTTGAATACAGAGGCAATACACAAATGCTTAAATGCCTCCTTGAGGAGTTATAGGACTTGTAGAGGGTAAATTAAAAATAGTTCAGAATTTTCAGGGCTAGCCCTGGTGACCTAGTGGTTAAGTTCAGCACACTCTACTTTGGCAGCCCAGGTTCACTTCCTGGGCACAGACCTACACCACTTGTCTGTCAGTGGCCATGCTGTGGTGGCAGCTCACATACAAAAAGAGGAAGATTGGCAGCGGATGTTAACTCAGGGTGAATCTTCCTCAGCAAAAAAGAGGAAGATTGACAACAGATGTTAGCTCAGGGTGAATCTTCCTCAGAAAATTTAAAAAAAAAAATTCAAAGCTAGGGAAAAGAACCTCTAAAGCAATTATTAGACATGTGAATTCTAAGGCACTTTGCTATAAATGGCCTCTTTATCCTAAATTACTGGATTTCAAGCTTAGCTAATACATCAGGACCACTTGAACTCTCCAGAAGCTTCTGCAATTTTAATTCAGGCAGCCTGGGGAGGGGCCCAGGACCCTGCACTTGCCCAGATGGATGTGTCCACCTCAGCACCAGTCCACAGACTAATCATGGGTCTGAACTTATTTCAAGCTCCTGGCCCATTTATATTCTCACATCTAGTTATTCCAGCTTCATAAAACATGAAACTTGTATTAATATCAACTGTCATGGATCCCTAAACAGGATCTTTTTCGTATGTTTTGACTAGATCTTGCTTAGTCACCCTGTTTTCTTTTCAGTGCTCTTAGCAATGGCAGCAGTAGGCGGCTACTTGATGTGGCGGAATTGGCAACACAAGAACATGAAAAGCATGAACTTCGACAATCCTGTGTACTTGAAGACCACTGAAGAGGACCTGTCAATAGACATTGGTAGACACAGTGCTTCTGTGGGACACACGTACCCAGCAGTAAGTCAGCTTTGTGTCTTTATACACCATGGCTTGCAGTAAGACTTTTTGGAAAGGAGACCACTAACTCAAGCTATGACTGCCTGGGCTAGGAAGAGCCATTAGGATCAAGGAGCCACCAGATATGTCATCTACTACCTGGAAATTAGACAGTCTAGTCTGTTAGAGCCTAAGTCAGTTGATAAGCATCTGACCCATACAGAATGACAAGTAAGTCAACTTAAGGTCATACTTGATATATTTTTGTTTATGGAAACAACACGTACATGTTAACGGGAACTAAGTAGCTCCTTTTTGAACTATTAAATCCATTGCCTACTGGATACTTAAAAGTAAATTAGCATATCATATATAGGGGAGTTGGCTTAAAGTCAGTATATTGACCAAGATTCGTTTAGTCAAAATTACCAAATGCTTGAAAGTGGCCTATCCTGCTTAGTATAGCTAGCTTTTCTTTCAGCAGTAGAGTCAGTTATTTATTCCTCAGTTGAAACCCAAATGGAGTATTTGGCCTTCACTTAGGGAACAGGGTGAACAAGACAAGTGCTCAGTACTCCCTCTCAAGCTCTCTCAAACAAAGAATGGTGAGCAATTCATGGCACACATCTCTTTCGACATTTTTCTCCCAGACTTAAGATCACTAAATAGAACAGGCAGAATCAGTCATACTGTTTTCTCTCTCTACCAGGTAGATACAGTTGAATTCAAGTTAAAATGCATTAGTGATAACAACTCAATGCTGTTTTGCATCGGACTTCCATTCTGTGCACCTTTGGTCTCTGAATGACCACCTCAAAAGCAGGGTCCATCTTAGAGACTGGAGTTGGTACCCATGAGTGACCACCAAGCTCATTCCCCACTTTTTCTTTTCCACAGATATCAGTTGTAAGCACAGACGATGATCTAGCTTGACTTCTGAGACAAGGCTTGACCTTTGAGGTCTAAACCAATAACACCCCACTTCGGAATGGTAACCGAGCCAGCAGCTGAAGTCTCTTTCTTCCTCCAGCCTGGAAGAAATGTCAAGATATCTTTGCGTGGATCAAGCTTGTATACTTGACTGTTTTTATATTACTTTTGTAAATATTCCTGTCCACATTCTACTTCAGCTTTGGATGTGGTTACCAAGTATCTGTAACCCTTGAATTTCTAGACAGTATTGCCACCTCTGGCCAAATATGCACTTTCCCTAGAAAGCCATATTCCAGCAACGAAACTTGTGCTGTAGTGTATACCACCTGTACATACATTGTATAGGCCATCTGTAAATATCCCAGAGAACAATCACTATTCTTAAGCACTTTGAAAATATTTCTATGTAAATTATTGTAAACTTTTTCAATGGTTGGGACAATGGCAATAGGATAAAACGGGTTACTAAGATGAAATTGCCAAAAAATTTGTAAACTAATTTTGTACGTATGAATGAAATCTTTGACCTCAATGGAGGTTTGCAAAGACTGAGTGTTCAAACTACTGTACATTTTTTTTCCAAGTGCTAAAAAAATTAAACCAAGCAGCTTAACCATGGTTTGTGCCTATTCCTCTAGGATAGACTTTTATAAACAGCCTGAGTAGTATCAAGTGTTCTACTAACAACGTATATGAGCTATAGATCTTGATGTTGTATAACTAAGCCTATCATTTGGCCAGTTTCTCTTACAAACAAGTACTAAAAGAACAAGGTACCCCTTAATATTTGCTTCCCCCAAATAAATCTTATTTTGTAAAAGAAGCTAGCTTAGCCTGTCCCAAGAATTCCTCTTGCTAAGAGGAAAGTTCCTCTTCTCATTAATTTGTTTCCTGATCTGGAAACATATGCTAAGGTTTCTATTAATTCTTCTTCACACTGAAGTCTCTGTTTTGCATGTTCTATCATTATATACAGTTCAAGGAGACGTTCTTTCTCAGGCATGGGAAAGGACTTTCTTCTCTTACAAGTCTAGATAGTCTACCGTAAAGAGAGCGAGGGAGGTAATAGTGGCACTCTTGAACAATCTACAGTTGTGGTTCTCAGTGGGGTTAGGGTTAGTATCTGCATCACCTGGGAGCTTGTTAAAAATACAAATTCTCAGGCCCCGTGCCAGACCTGCTGAATCAGAAACTCTGGAGGTGGAGTCTAGGAATGTATTTTCACAAGCCCTTCAGGTGATTCAGATGTAAACTAAAGTTTGAAAACGACTATTCTAGTGTGACTTCATGGAGAATCTGATATCTCCTAATTTTTCAGCCTGGCTGGCATAGGATGGATTCCTTCTAAGGACAATTTCTGAAACATTTAGTATGAAGAGCAGATAAGGAATTTGGGTAAGAGAAAAGGTACCATGGGGCTTTAGTAAGTTTTCCATCAGATTAGCCAATACTTCTTTTCTCTAAAGTCTCAGGATACCAGCAAACAAAGGAACATATAAGGCTTGAAGCCCTGGGAAGATGCTTTAAATCCAAAGTAAGGTAGGGAGTCCACTGCTGAAGGTGCAACATTTCCTCGGGATTAAACGACCAATACGGTAGCAAAAGATGAAGAGAAGATGTTTTGAGCAGCTAAATGGATCAGTGGATATTTCATATTCCACTTGCACATGGACTATAAATAAGGCAGTCAACATCTTCCTTGTGGCTTAGGCAAAGAGATCAATAATCCTAGATGCAGAAGTCACTTCTGTCATTTTGATTATAAATACCTTCTTGTGAGTTGGGTCAAATGGATGAAAGTGAAAAGACAGGCATAGGCGCTTTTTGTGGGACATGTGGAGGTCAAGCATATAGAAGGACAAGGTTGTAGTCACGAAGGTAGGACTCTGCTGTCCACCTGTTGCTTCCTCTTCAGATAGTCGTTACACTAAACAGGATGTGGCCTGCTGACATGGGGTGTCCGAAGTGCCTGTGTGATAAGTAGGTTAGCATTCATTGTATCTAAACTCTGAAGGCCATTTGGTTGACTGGTACTTTGACCCTGGTGTGGTACAAAACCCTCTGATTTATTTTTTCAATTAAGCAATATACAATTTCCTCCTAGGAAGCTTAAAGATAGCAGTGTTTCCCCATTACAGGGATTATACTTGTTAGTGTTAGTCAACTAAAATGTCCAAAGTCACAGTTTTTAAGAACAAAATCAAGCATGATTCTCCATTTTTCCTTGGATTCCAGTCCCTAGTGTGTTCCTTCATGTTCTGGGTCCCAGTTTCCAACTTTTAGAGAGTCTAAAGCATCTCATTCTTTTACCTTGTCCTCCCCAGTAAGTAGCCACGGACAGAAACTCTAACTTAAGAGGTACAAACTCACTTGAAGAGATAAAGTAACTAGGTATTTCTACTGAAATCAGAATGGTTATATGGCTAGTCAATTCAGCTTGCAGTAATAGTTCATGAGGGACTAGAGCCTCGGGCTTCAGTACCCAAACGAGAACTTTAAGAATCCCGTGTGAAACATGTTGCCATAAGGTTGCTGTGCCTCTAGAGTTTAACGTAGGAGAGGAGAATTAATGAAGAGGTGAAATATGAAGTTTACCAAACACTAAAGTATGATGTTTGGAGTTAAATGAGCCTGTCATACAAAGTGACCAAAAGTGGGTTCTCCAGAGACTTTAGGAATTGAGACAAAGAATTGATGATAGATGAATAAAAGGATTTGTGGCCCTTGGTAGAGAAATCCAGCCAAGTCCCTGAGTCCAAATTTTTAAGTGGCCTTTGCAAGCTATTTGGCAAGAAATAGTCCAGTTGTTCAACCAGCTCCCTTAAAACATTCCTACTGCTATTTTAAAGCCTTGGTATCATTTCCAAGCCTATGGTGTTCTTTTCTTCATGAACACAAGGGGAAAAAATTGAGGCTTCAACTTTGGCCCTTGTTTCTGTTCCTTACATCTTAGGAAGTCAGATAGCCCTTCTCAAAACATAGACAGGCTTTAAGTAGCAAAACTATAGGGTATTTAAAGGACTCTCTCTTCAGTTAAGAACACTGAGAAATGGAAGACCTCACTAAGAAAAACTTTAACTATCTTCACCCCAACCAAAAGATCCTAGTGGAGGGTACCTCCTGTATCATGTTGTCTAACTGGAGTAATTTCCCAGAATTCTTAGCTAGTGAAGCAGTTTCTTGTTTTGAACTCAAATGGGACCTAGAATGCTTGCTTTTAATGGCGAGGAAACTCACAAAAAGCATAGACACTTCTGCTATGATGACTTATGTCCAAGAATGAAGATGGCAGTCCTGCTCATCTTGATCCCTGAATTGAACTGAAAGCAGTTTCATAATCAAGTGTTCAGCTTGTCTCTTTGGGACAATTGAGAATTGTATGTCCATGTCATCATGGACCTAAACTGTGGAAGTTCAGGAATACTTAAAAGTAGAAAATGTCTTCAAAGTTATCTTGTTTCCAAAAACAAGGGGGAGTGAATTTGAAGATTAAACAATGGCATTTTTGGACTTAGTTCTCTCAAAGCAAGCGTGGAAGATTTCAGATCCAAATCCAGCTCAAAATAGCTTCCTGTGAAGGGTAATCAGCCTTCTTTGTACCTCATACCTCATTCCTGTCTGCCTTCACATGTGAAAAGCTACGTGCGAGTTAGCAGTAGGTCCGGCGTGTGAAATTTGAGGATGCATACGTAAGGTACTAAGAAACAGATCACGGTAGTCTCTCATCTCTGTATGCATCCCCTGAATCTGTTTAGCGGTTTTGAGCCTGCTTCATCTGAGAAACAGGAACAAAGTGGCACCGTTGACAGCCCCCTTGTAAATCTCCTTCCATCCATGGACACTGAGGCAAGAGCAAGACAGGCTGAGGGTGGGGGTGAGGGCTCTGCAGGTGACCCCATGGTATCTCAAAAGCAGTTTCCTTCTTCACTGTGCTGATGGGAAAAGTCTTATTAACAACACAGACTTCTGTGTCAGTCTCGCCTGTGGTACCTTGGGCAAGTCACTAATCCCCTCTGTAAATGGAGATGACAGAGACTAGCTCGCCGTGACATGGTAAGGATTAAGCGAGAATGCACACAAAGAGGTCAGCACAGCATCTGGCATTTAATAGGTGCAAGGCAAATGTCACTGCTAAATATCCCTCAGTGATAGCGTCTGTATTTATTGTGGCACAGTCTAGAAACTGGCAAGTGACCTTACCAGTGAGAATTACAGGCAACTTGACCCATTATTGACTGTAATGTACATTAGACCTTGTCCCAAGCATTTTCCACTATACCTGTCTGATGAGATCTAAGCCTGAAATTCAGGTAGTGATATCACCTTTAGATAGTTAAAAAGGCTTAAAGGATTACATGGTTTAAACCCTAGAAACAGCTGGTACATTTCTGCCTCAACCTTTTGACTTTACTGCCTGGGACACAGAAACAAATATCTGGGGGCCTGCAGTCTTTGTATGGCAGCTAAAGCACTTTGAATCTTCCCTTAATTTCTTACCATATGCTTAATAACATGCTAAATAAATGCTCTCATGTATTTTATTTGATCTTCACAACAAGCTGAATAGGTAAGTATTATCTCCATTTCATAGATGTGAAAACTGAGGCTACAAATAATGGATGATCTCTGTGCTTACCGCCATCTCTTCTCAGAAAAAGGCAGAGCTGTGTCAAGGTTAAGTTGGATGTCACATTTGTGTTTGCTGATTCCCATTTACTACTAACCTTAGGATCCTCAGCAGTTCCCCAGGTGTCTCGGGTGCCTATAACGGCTGGCTTCCAATATGGCAGCATACTGGGAGTGTAATGTTAGCACTACATCGGGTCAGCACTGAATAACTTTGCTAGTTACGTGTCGTATCTACAAGATGCTGGAAGGTCCAGAATTATTTTCCTTGGCCATCTATGTGAAGCAGAAGTAGATTACTGCATTGCAAAGTAGAAGATGAAGATTCCTTAAAGGAATTTATAAACAAGCAACCTCATTTCTGTGTATAAAGATAATTGAGGAAAACAAGCTGTAACACAACAAATCTTACATTTTATGGCTCTCTTAAGGAGAAACTTGCCCAAGAAGACAGAAAGAACTGTGACTTGTGTCAACTGAATGATGATGCTGTAACTCCAGGACTGGATCTTAGGTATTCTGGAATCTACCCCTGAGACCTGAGTATTTCTCAATTTATACACATGCAGAGGGGGAAAAGAATTCTTTGAACAAAATCACTGGTTTTGACAAAACTATCTTGCCTTTTTAAAGTGTCTTTAAGAGCATGTAATGCCTCAGGAGTCTGGAGTGTACAACCAAATTATCATGCTCAGGATCTTCAGAATTCTAGAGGCACCTGTTGGAACACATCCAGTCCTGCTGACCTGTAGGCAAACATTTTTCTTTTATTAAGAACCTGTACATCTTAAATAAAAGTTTATTTTTGAGATAAATGTTGTGAGCCTTTCTTTTTTCTAGAGAAATTTTTAAAAAGCTTTTGCTCAGATCTTTTTCTTTTTCTCAACCGAATCACTGAAGATGGCTCAGTCAACCTTTACTGGGAAAAGACTCCAGCCGCCCAGATCCAGACTCATCAAGCTGAAAGAATGAGAGATGCTCCCCTTCTCGCCATACTTAGAAGTACGGTCAGTGCCTCATCAACTAACGTGTCACCCTCTCAAACTCTCCCTTTCTACCCTTCCTGTGAAAGAAACAAAAATCAAAGCTGCTATTACCAAGGAATGTTAGGCCAGAGCCTGCTCCCCGTGGGTGATGGAGAACCTGGCTAAAGGGAGGACGCCCCAGGGTAGCGGGACAAGATGGGCCTCGACAAGCAAGTAGAATCATTTTGATACTTTCCCCTCATCAACTCTTAAGTGGCCTGTGTTGAAATTCATTTACAATAAGGCTAAATTTTTCTGAGGCTTAGAGATATTCCATCTGAAACTTCTTCCAAGCAATGGCCCCAATTGTTCAAATTATCCTAGAGTGCTACACCTTGACGCTGGCTCAGGGAATCCAAAAAAGTAGTAGGAGGAAAATAAGCAAATTGAGGAAAAGAGAAACTGTAAAAAACAAAAACCTTTAAAAGCTTAACAGTGAGTCCTTAATGAATTTGAGGATTCACTTACTGGGTGAGATGTTGAGTGAATACCAGCTTTGCAGGGAAATGGATGTAAGCTTGGATGTCTCCTCCATCACTTAACTAGCTGTGGCCACAGGTAAGTTGCTTACCATCCAAGCTGCTCTCCTCCTCTGAAAATCCTAACATCTATATGCAGAAGCTTCTCATAGGAGAGAGGCAACAAGTCTAAAGGGCGTTACTCAAATAACAGCTGGTATTTCCCTATCTAGTGCCAAAAAAATCGTTTCATTTTTTTAAAAAAAGTAAAGTTAAAATTCTTGTGTCCATTTGGAGATCTGATTTGGGTCTGCACTCTTATATTGAATCCAACTTGCAAGTGTTCCTTCTTAGGTCTCCCCTTGAAATGTTAGTATTGGGCAATAACTTTTTACTCCAAAAAAGTCCAGATTAATCATTCTGTACCTATAAGCTTTGCATAAAGACCTCTGTGTGACACTCTTCTGATTGAAGAGCATGGGTAACTGGTGTAAGTTCACCAATTATACAGAGAGGTCTGTTCCATCAGTGGGGGGAGAAGACAGGCAAAGCTTTGTGCCACTCAAAGAAGGTGAGCTGAGCATGCTCTTGGGATTCATCATGCTCGGCAATGTGATGGGCGCACCATCTAGGAAACGTGGGAAAATGCTAACTTTGGGCTCTCAGTATTTAACTAATGCTGTAGTCTCCAATTTAGACATATTTCTTGCCTACTGGTTGATTGAGGGCAGAGAGCGTTTTTAAACCATAGTCATTTATATTTTCTTAAATTCATCCATTTACATGTGAAATTTGCTGAGGATTAGTTCTTTAAAGCTGAAAGCAAATTTGCCTTTTCGCCTGACCCCAAATGAATAGCCCTGTGATTTCCTGAGAAGGGCTTATAAATGCTGGAGGATGATGTCAGGTAGCTAGATAGTGATCAGCATTCCTTCTCAGGCCTCAGGGGACTCACAGTGACAGTTTCCAAAAGATTCTAGGACAATTTTATAATTGGCATTAGATTGAACATTAGTTAGGGGAAGATGCAAAAAGTTCTTGAACTTTTCATGAAATTGAGGAAGGATATATACAGGCCCGCCCTTCAGAAGGGAACTCTCTCCACACACACACACCCCATATGCTTTGTCCTTACTTCATTCATTTGTTCAACACTTCCTCTGTGCCAGGGTTTGTTCTGGATTCTGGGAATCCTCCACGGTGCTCATTCTAGCTTGGAGTCAGGCATGGAACAGACATTTAACATGTGAGGTGGTGAGAAGAGCTACAAAGAAAAACAAAACAGAGGAAGGATAGACAATGACAGAATGTACTATTTTAGCAACAGCAGGCAAGGGAGGTGCCACCCTCCAGAGAAGTGACCAGAGCAGAAAAACTGGAGGAAGTGTGGGAGTGAGCCCACTGAGGACACAGTAGAGATAGAAGTCCCGAGGCAGCAGCTGCTTGATTTATCAACGAAAAAAGCAAGGTGGCCACGTAGGTGGAGGCAGCCAAGGCAGAAAGGGAGGAGAGAAGGGAGAAACAAAGACTATGTGATATAGACATCAAGGGCTGTGCTTGGGATGTAGGATTTTCTTTTAAGTGGTGGGACAACTTGAGAGGGTTTAGGGACAGCAGAGTGGCATCACATTTTAAAAGGATCACACTGGCTGCTTTGTTGAGAATAGACTACGGGAGGCAAGAGCGAAAACAGTGAGATAAGTTAGGAGACTCTGGCAGTAGGGCAGGTAGATGGCCATGGCTTGGGCTGGGCTGATGGGGATGGAAGAAAGCTCTCCTCCACATCCGGCCTGTCACATGACAAGCTGCGTGCACGGGTTGTATCCCTGGAGTGCAGAATGTGTCACAATGGATGGTCCCCTAATCCAGGGTCACCTAACTGGTTCCTACTTCAGCTGTGCCCTCTCTGCAGGGTATCAGGGCTTCCCCCTGAGAGGGCAGGGATGACAGGCACGACCCCAGCATTGACGGAAAAACTCAGTGAGGCTGCATGGAAGCTGGGAGGAAAGCCATGCTTCTCCCCTCCCCTCCAACAAAGGAAGTCAGAATCTAGAAGAAAAGAAGAGCCTGGAGCACAATGCCAATGGATAAAAGTGCAAGCGCTTACCCACTCAAAGGGGGTCCTTTCCTACCTTCAAGGCAAAGCCTTCCCAGGTACACATCCCGGCAGAGTCCTTTGGGTTTGGACTTCTGTGCCAGTCTTGAGTAATGTGCTCTAGTGGCATGTTTTCTGCCAGCGGCACAACTTTTTGGTTAATGTAATGGGTTTACAAAGGATCCAGATTTTCTATCTGTCCAACCACTTTATATTTTCCCTGTTACCTACCTAGTCCCTAAAGGCATTAGAGAATCATCAAAACTACATTCCCTGAGAAATTTTAGGATCCTGGTATTTATGAGTTAAAAGAGACTCGAAGGTCACTGAGTCTGGTACTCATCTGATAGAGGAGATAACAGGCCCAATTGGGCGAGGAGAAAATGTCACTCAGCAAGGAGACCCCATTCATCAGACAATGCCTTAAGTCACCTATGGAGTAACAATTACTCTCATAACAAGCCTAGAAATTCAACACCAGCTTGTGAGCCTTGAGTCTAAAAAAACAGAAAAGGACGCTATTTAAGAAACAAGGGCCTCCTAGGACCCAAAATTTGAGGAAAGGACTGTTTTTAATGTGTTCAGAAGTGAGGTGAGTCTCTGAAGTGTATGCATGTATGTCGCAGAATAGAAGCCAAATAGTAAAAGACAGCTTTGAAATGGAAAACAGGCTCTTCCCAGATGTCAGCCCCAGTACCTGCTTCCATTCAGAAAAGAAAACCAACCTCCTCTATCCCAGGATTCTGTAACTCCAGAGGGCAGGAGGCCGAGTACAGACTACGTGCTGTCTCCTTGCTCTGCCTCCCCTGCAGCAGGCACCGTGTTCCCAGCACTCTGTGAACTGTCTCCATCATGAGACAGATAAGATTTCAACGGGCCTAGTTAATAGTGCCAATTCGCCAAGAGAGGCACACCAGTGTAGGGAATCTCAAGTTCTCTCAGAAATCTAGTGAAACTGGGGTGGAAAAAGATTATTTAAAGCCAAAACTAACTGTAGCTTCTTTTTCCTTGGCAGGAGGCCTGAGAATGTCCTGGGGAAGGACATTTCTACACTGCTACGAGAGAAGGAAAATCTTGGGATGTGCCAAAGGAGGTCCTGAGCCGAGTTTGGGGAGAGGGCCACAGATTGCAGAAATGCTCTGCACTCTGTGAGGAGAGGGCTCGGGCCGAGGGCGGGGAAGGGCTGTGAGCAGCAAGCTGAAGAAGATGGTGGGGCAATGGGGGGCACAGTGGATGTGTGGGGCTCAGGCTGACAGACAACAGGAACATCCAATACGCCATTGTGGACCGCTTACATTTGCAGCACTGTAAACCCTTTCGCCTCTCCAGTCCTTCAGGGAAGTGTGTGGCACACGTGAACACCTTGTGTGAGTGGCTTTGGATGAAACTCATACAAAGGAGCCCAGTCCCAGATCTGAGTAGACATGGCAGAAGAACAGGGAACGGACTCACAGAACAATCCGTTAGCTGAACTGAACTAACTCAGCAGCTACAAGAGCTCAGAGTCAGAGAGCTTGAGCACCCCAGCGACTCTGAGAACTCTTCAGTGAGACAACAGACTTTCTACAGGATGTAGAAGTTCAAGCCCGTATTATCTGGAGCTTAAGGGGCAGAGTGACTCCAGATGATGCCACAAATTATTATATTTACTAGGTGGAATCAGGTGGCTTTTAGATGATAGGTACCCAGAATTTTGCTAACTAATCAATGTACAGAATTTATTATAGTAATGGCTGGTAGGGGCTCAGAGTATTTCAAACTTTGGAATCATCTTTCCAAAGTGCAAATATGACTATGTCACTCCCAAATCTTAGGTGACTTCCCGTTGCCTATGGAACAAAAATCAAGGTCCTTAGGCTGTGGCTCAAGACCACCGTGACTGGACCATTGCAGTGCCCCAGCCAAACTCCGCACTCTGGTAATGCTCACCTCTTTGTAACCCGCGCTCCCCACAACACACACACACACACACACACACACACACACACACACACACACACACACTGCTGCTTCCCATACAAAGCCATGCCTTTGCTGGTGCTTTTCTCATCTTTCCCCGCTTGGCTCTTACTCTTCTTCCAAGACTTCGTTCAGATATCACCTTCTCCCGGAAGGCTACCCTGTTGCCCCAATTCGGATCATGTATCTCGTCTAGCCAGCATCTAATTCTCTAATAACATGTACATCATTATATCGAGATTATTTATATTTTTATGTGTGTATCTTCCTGACTTAATGAAATACAAGCTACTTTAAAGTACAGATTGAGTCTTGGTAATCTTTGTTCCCTCCCCTACACCATGCATAGCACAAAGTTGGGGACTTTTTAAGTGCTCAAACACTGTTTATTAAACTAAATTGATCCCATGAATGCAAGCAATATTGTGTAAACACGCATACCAGAGCTTACACCTCCAGTTGAGCATCTCTCATCAAAGAAATTCCCTTGAAAGGTTATTTGCCAATTCCAATGACAGCTTATGCCTCCACACAAGTTGGAGGTCCTTCTGTGGATTTACTTTCAGGGAGCACAAAGCTGTCTTTTGTATACATACCATTAAAGCAAATCTTATATTCTCGAGGGTCAACTTATTATTTTGAAACAGCAAAAATCATTGAGTGTTCCATAAGGGAACATAGTAATTGTCGTGCTGGTTAATACCATTTTGAGACCCTCCATGGCCATCCTAATGAGGAACTCTTACAGGACATACTTGGAGCCAACGATACCATCTTTGAAAGAAATATAACCAGCCATGGGAATTAAGTTGAATAGGGTAACACTCATCTAGGTTACTATATACTGCTGAGACTATTTAGAAAGTTATCCTATAACTTAATAATCACACCTGTTACTTCATTTTTATGTTTAGAATTGATTTGCCAACTAAGTACCTTATATGGCATGGCTACAAAAGAGCTTGATCCCACAAGCCTTCTTCTAGGACAAGAGTCAAGAGATTTGAGTTCTCATCTTAGTTGTCCCACTTACTTGCTATATAATCCTGGTAAATTCTCTTCCGTCTCCAAGCCTCCATTTCTTCATCTATAAAATGAGTCAATGATAAAATTTGACTTGGGGTGTTGGAAGTCAACATTCATGAATCTGAGATTTATTAAGCATCTACTACATGCACAGCAAGGTTCTGAGTAGTCTGAAACAAACACAGATAACTGAGATGAAGTCCCGCTTATTTATACATACAGTTAAGTAACAAGGCAAAGCTGTGCTCAGTGGTTACCAAGTCAACATGGCAGGCAGACAATAAGCTCTCTGAGAGCTCAGGAGATGGGGAAATCTTTGGGGGCCTCCCTGGTAGGAGCTAGGAGGAATTGTTTCATGTCCATCAGAGTAAGGGTTCTTCAAGAAACAGACCCCTCTTTAAAAGTCTGATGAAACCAAAGGATCCTCCCAGAGAAAAAAAAACATATATAATCACAAAACTTTATATAATATTAAGTTTAAGGATCCCAATATCTCCTAGTGCCTATCTGTCGATTCTAAAATTGTCCATACCCCAGGCTAGGAGTCTCTGATTTGTATATTTAAATAAATTCGCATTTTCTATGACTGTCTTCTTTTCGCTAAGATTTCACATGTAAGTTTTCTGAGATACCATCAAAACAGTATATTAATGGACAGAATTAATATCTTATTTAATAGCATAACATCACAGTTCTTTCTCTACAGAACTGTAACATTTGGGAGTTGATTTACAAAATATTCAACTCCAGGGGTGTAATATTGGCTTGCCCTGTGTTACATACCAGGTGTGTGTACTTTGAGTTCTGCACACTAGGAATCGCTTAATCATCATATTCGTATCTTCACTCTAGAGAGCAAGTGTGCCTTAATGGTAAAAGCATGAGAGCCAGGGTTAAGAGATTTGAGCCCCAATCTTTGTTTTGCCATTTACTTGCTTTATAATCCTGGTAAATTCTCTTCCATCTCAAGCCTCCATCTCTTCGTCTGTAAAATAAGCCAATGATAAAACCTGACTCAGTCGTTTCACATAGTTGTTACAAGGACCAGATGGGATCACAGATGTGTACTATCCAAATGTGAGCTTTTTTTTTTTCCTAGAGTTGTTTCAAAAAAAAGACACTTGCCTTGTGTGCATTTTGCAGGTTCACTTCCCAGAAAGAAATTTTACTGAAGCTTGACATCTCGGACTTTTGGTTTACAATAAAAATCACTGTGCAGGATGTTCT
Source organism: Equus quagga (assembly GCF_021613505.1). Taxonomy (NCBI): domain Eukaryota; kingdom Metazoa; phylum Chordata; class Mammalia; order Perissodactyla; family Equidae; genus Equus; species Equus quagga. The sequence goes on from NC_060272.1 coordinate 105,324,003, forward strand.
GTGTTTAAAATAACACCACCCGTATTGACAATGCCAAGTCTTTCACACTGATGCCAAGTGAAAGCCATTCCCTAATCCACTGAATTTTCCATTGATGTCAACTGCGCCTCCTTCTCAGCAGTACTTTATTATATTAGAAAGGTGTGTTTGCTTTGCTAGTGTACAGGCATTGTTTGAGTTGCAGCGCAGAAGAAAATGCTGAAAGATGTTCTCATAAAAGTTATATTTTGTAAAATGTTTTCACTCATGAGCTGAAAAGAGCTTGTAAAACATGGTTGTTCAGTCTTAACACAAATTCATGTTGCTATTGATACAGTTTGTGACTAAGCTTCTGGGTTGGCACTGGCCTATCCTATGCCATCCCAAGAGCTGATGCAATGAAGTGAAACTCATTGAGAGTGGCTGCTGCAATCAGATGATCAAATTGCAATATCGTTCTTAAAAAACAATAAACGGTGTAGAAGGAAATATGTAGAATATCGCGCCCAGAACAGGAGACTGTGCTTGTTCAAAATGACAAGTCTCTGGTGTGGTGGAGAGACAAGCAACTTTACAGAGTTGTGTTACGAACAAGTCCTTAATGTTTGTGTTCCTTTTATGACTCTTTAAACCTGTAAAGAAAAGAAAACCCGAAATAATCACTTTCCTTTAAAAAAAAATTCCAGTCACTTAAAAATCCTGCAATCTTACACTGATCTTGGCACTTCATAAAGCAAGCATCAAGCCAGACTGGAATTATTGAGCTGAACTTGAAACCCTGGACACCAAGAGTAATTTTTCAGTGACAATAGTTGCAGCCCCCTCAAAGCCTCTCCATAAAGGAAGAGAATCTTCCAATCTATTTGGAGTTTTCATCAAATACGGTCACTTTCGTTTCTGGGTGGGGAATTCCCTCAAGCCTCTGAAAGATTGAGCAAAGCTTTATGTGCAGGAATTTTGGAAATCAGGGTATAATGTATTTCCTAGTGCTTACTTCTAGGCCCTCACTGCCAACCTATCTCCTGCCCACAGTTGTCAGATTCATTTTCAAAACACACTTTGCAGACATCATCTTTTTACCATGGGAACCACTAAAGGTTTCAGAGCAGAGGCCAAGCCCTTAAGCCTGGCATTCAAAGCCCTCCAAATGGCTTTTCTAGTGAATTCCACCAAACATTTAAGAAAGAAATAATACCATTTCTCCCCAATAGCTTCCAGAAAATTGAAGAGGAAGGAATCTTTTCCAACTCATTCCAAGAGACTCTGATACCCAAACCAGACAAAAACATCACAAGAAAAGAAAACAGGTCAATATCCCTCATGAACACAGATGCAAAAATTCTTAACAAAATATTAGCAAACTACACCCAACAATATAGGAAAAGGATAATACATCATGACCACATGAGGTTTATCCTAAGGATGGAGGGCTGGTTTAACATCGGAAAATAAATCAATATAATTTATGATATCAATAGATTAAAAAAGCAAAGTGATACAATAGTCTCAATAGATGCAGAAATAGCATCTGACAAAATAAAACATCGACTCCTGATAAAAACTCTCAGAAAACTAGGAATAGAAGAGAACTTCTTCAGTCTCACAAAGAGCGTTTTCAAAATGCTTCTAACATCACACTTAACAATCAAAGATTGAATGCTTTGACCCTAAATTAGAAACAAGACAAGATGTTTTCTCTCACCACTCTGTTCACCATTGTGTTGGGGATTCTAGCCAGCGCAATAAGGCAAGAAAAAAAATGCATCCATATTGGAAAGGAAGAATTAAACTTTCTTTCTTTTTTTTTAAAGATTGGCACCTGAGCTAACTTCTGTTGCCAATCCCTTTTTTTTTCTTCTTCTTCCTTTCCCCCAAAGCCCCCCAGTACATAGTTGTATATTGTAGTCATAAGTGCCTCTGGCTGTGTGCCATGTGGGACACCACCTTAGCATGGCCTGCCTAGTGGTGCCATGTCCACACCTGGGATCCGAACAGCAAAACCCCAGGCCTCTGAAGTGGAGTGTGCAAACTTAACCACTCAGCCATGGGGCAGTCCCCATAAACTTTCTTTATTCACAGATGACAGGATCATCTGTGTAGAAAATCCTATGAAATGTACCCAAAAATACTACTAAAATTAGTGTGCTTAGCAGGTTGCAGAATAAAAACGCAACATACAAATGTTGTCTTCCTACACACTAGCAACAATTGGAAATCAAAATAAATTAACGATACTTTTTACATCATCAAAAATGTGAAATACTTAGGGATAAATTTGACAAAATATATGAAGACCTAAACAGAAGAATATGGTCTATCTCGACAATGTCACATGCACTTAAAATAATACGCATCCTGTTGTTAAGTGGAGTGTTCCATAAATGTCAGTTAGATAAAATTCATTGATAGTGTTATTCAAATTTTCTACATCTTTGCAGATTTTATGTCTACTTGTTTTATCAGTGATTGACAGGGAGGTACTGAAATCTCTAACTCAATTGTGAATTTGTCTATTGCTTCTTGCAGTTCTATCAGTTTTTGTCTATGTATTTGATGCTCTGCTTTTAGCTAGAATAATCCTGTTCTGCATGTGACGATGATTTGTGGGCATGCATACAGAATCACACACACACCCTTATTGATCATCGTCACTTATGAATGCAGATGAAAAGAATCCCAAATCAAGTGCTAGCAAATCAAATTCAATGATATTGTGAAGGGCATAGACCATCATGACCAAGTCATACTTCTGAAGCTATGTTAGAATGATTTAATATTAAGTAATCTAATATAGCATATCAATGGATCAAATAAGACAAGCCTTATAATTTTAAAAAAGTCCAAAAGGCATTGTGTAAAATTTGTTATGCATTTTTTAATAAAAATGCTTTGAAAACCAGGATTACAAGGACACTTCTTTAAAATGATAAAAATATATAGCAATCTTAAATGGCCAGATTGTAGACCAAATCATGGACAGGAAAAACAAGTCAACAAATCCTGCTCATGTGCACACAGTTTTACTCAGTATTTTAGTCCTTTACTCTTAAGTATGAGCAAACTGCCAAGGACCAGCCAGAATTTTAGAAAAATCTTCCACAATGAAAAGTGGATTAAATTAAACAAAGAGGGGGGAAAAAGAACTTTAGCAGAGTGTCAATGGAGAAAACAGAAGAAATTACCCAAAAATATTGCTATAATTCATAGCTTTAACACAAAAGATATTGCACATATAAAATAACAACAGAATGCTATAAATAGGAACATTCATAGAATAAGGAAAAGTTCCTGGAAGTTAAATCCTATAACCTAAATATTGATAGGTATGTACTTATTGCCATTTTGCTAATTGTTTATGGCTGTTTTTGTAGTTTCTCTGCTCTCTTCTTTTGTGGTTTGATGACTTTTTTTAGTGGTATGCTTAGATTCCTGGATATCGAAAACCACAAGACATTAATGAAAGAAATTGAAGAAGACACCAATAAATGGAAAGATATAACCAAAATAAAAAGGCCCATGGGAGGACTCAGAAGTAAAGTTGAAAAAAATTTCCAAAAAGTAGAACAAAAGACAAAGAAGAAGAAAATAAGAGACAAAATATACGACAACTAAAGGATCAGTCAAGGAGATCCAACTCTCAAAGAGAGAGTTCCAGAAAGAGAATTCAGAGAAAATGAAGTAAAGAATATCATTTTAAAAAGTAATATGAGGGGCCAGCCCAGGGGTGCAGTGGTTAAGTTCACTCGTTCCACTTTGGCAGCCTGGGGTTCACCAGTTTGGATCCTGGGTGCGGACCTACACACTGCTTGTCAAGCCGTGCTGTGGCAAGCGTCCCACATATAAAGTAGAGGAAGATGGGCACAGATGTTAGCTCAGGGCCATTCTTCCTCAGCAAAAAGAGGAGAATTGGTGACAGATGTTAGCTGAGGGCTAAGCTTCCTCAAAAAAAAAAAAAGTAAAATGAGGGACTGGCCTCATGGCGTAGGGATTAAGCTCATGCACTCCACTTTGGCAGCCCAGGTTTCATCGGTTCAGATCCCAGGTGTGGACCTACATACCACTTATCAAGTCACGCTGTGGCAGGCGTCTCACATATAAAATAGAGGAAGATGGGCATGGATGTTAGCTCAGGGCCAATCTTCCTCAAAAAAAAAAAAAGTAACATGAGTATTTACTCACAGAGAAAGACATGAGTTTCCAAGTTGAAAGGGCTCATGGATGGTCCAGCACAGTAAACACACATAGACGTACTTGCGTGCATTCACACACACACATAAACCATGACATATCACCACAACACTTCATTAAACTGAGGGCAAAGTAAAGACCATAAATACTTCCAGAAAAGAAATAGGTCGCAAATAAAAGATCGAACATCAGAATGGCATTGGACTTCTCAACAACAATGCCAGACATTAGAAGGAAATGTAATAATGGCTTTAATATTCTGAAGAAAGATTAGTTTAACCTAGAATTCTATATTCAAGCTATTTATCAAATGTGAGGGTGAAGTAGACACATTTTCAGACATGCAAGATCTTAAAAAGATTTATCAAACAAATAAAAAGTTAAGTGATTCTTATTTCCAAGGAAATAAAAAGTAGCTGTGCAAGAAAAATAATGAAAATACTACAAAGCGTAAAAGAAAATAATGAAAATACTGTAGTTGGAAATAAGATTTACATCGTTCTAAGAATATAAACACCAACTGTTAATATAATCCAAAATTGTGTAATGGAAGGATGTAGAGAGGAAGAACATGGAGGTAGGGAGTTGGAAAGATGTTTGAGTAAAGTTTCATCTTTTATTGAAAGAAGTTGATTGATAATATCTAACTCAAGAAAAAACAAGTTACAGCAATAAAGCTTAATCATTTAGAAAGTGGAGTGAAAGATTAGCAATAAGAGCAGTAACAGTTAATAGTATCTGCGTGGCTGGGATCAGGGATGAGGGAAGAGACTACTGTTTTTCATTATAACCATTGTAGAACTTCTTGACTTTGAAAACTATGCTTACATAATTTTTTAATAAGAATAACTATAAAGGAGAGAGTGAAGCAAGGGCTCCAATGGCCTCAGCCCAGAGTTGAGGAAGTTCCTTTATGGTTTGATATAAGGAAAACAAGATGATGTTCCAAGAAACAGTTTGGACACTGAATTCCACGATGCACCGAGGAATGTGTAGGTTGACTCGGCAATGCCAGAGGCGCAACGAAAAGATCATGAGCTCTAGCTGAAATAGCTGCAGAGAAAGTGTTCACATCACACCTGGATGGGAACTGCTTTCTCTGTGGGAACTCTTGCCTGAGCCCAGCCAGGGAGAACACCACCAGGAAGGGTGGTGAGGACAGAGGGCAGGAGAGAGAATGGGAGGGATACGAACTGACCATTTATTGCCTGCCCACCATGTGTCGGGTGCTATGCTAAAGCATTTTACATACATGGTAACGTTTATTCTCACATCACAATAATTCAGTATTTCCATTATCTCCATTTTACCAATGAGAGAGCTGGAAATCTGAGAGGTTAACTAGTTGGACCAAAGCCACACTGTTAGTGAATGGTGGGGCTTGGATTTGAGCTAATTCCATCTGATGCTACACTCCTCTGGACCACAGCAGAGGAAGAGTCAGAGAAAAAGATGGCATTTCCTTTGCTTCTGAACATATCAAAATGTCAGCTTTGTTGTTGTTTGCTTATTTTTTTAATTGTGGCAAAACATACATAACATAAAATTTACCATTTTAAGCAAATCTAAGTGTACAATTTAGTGCCATTAACTACATTCACAATGTTGTACAACTATCACCACTATCGATTTCCAGAAATTTTCATCATCCCAAATAGAGACTCCACACTCATTAAACAATGTCCCCATTTCCCCCGCTTCTCGCCTCTGGTAAACTCTGTTTTGCTTTCTGTCTCTATGAATTTGTCTACTCTTCTTCATATAAGTGGAATCATAGAATACGCTCTTTTGTTTATAGCTTATTTCACTTAGCATAATGTTTTCAAGGTTCATCCATGTTACGTCATGTATCAGAAATTTATTCCCTTTTTTTAGGTATGCTTTTTGGTAAGGAAGATTGGCCCTGAGCTAACAATGTTGCCAATCTTCCTCTTTTTTTTCTCCCCAAAGCCCCAGTGCATAACTGTATATCCTAGTTGTAAGTCCTTCTAGTTCCTCTGTGTGGGATGCCACCACAGCATGGCTTGATGAGTGGTGCGTAGGTCCACACCCAGGATCCAAACTCACGAACCCCAGGCTGCTGAAGCTGAGCTAGTGAACCCAATCACTATGCCACTGAGCCGGTCCCAGAAATTTATTCCTTTTAAAAGGCTGAATAATTTTCCATTGTATGTATATGGGACATTTTATTTATCCAGTCACGTGTTGATGGACATTTGAGTTGCTGCATCTTTTGGCTATTGTAAAAATGCTACTATGAATATTGGCGTACAAGTATCTGTTCAACTCCCTGTTTCCAGTTCTTCATAGTATATATTATTTGTTCATTTTAAAGCCTTTTCTTCTCTTTTGACCCTGTTCTCTAAAAGTTCCACATTTTCTCAAACGTCTCCTCAACCCATGCTTCCATCTCCACTCCATGCTTCAAACCTCTTCTGCCCACGAGGGAAGAAGAGAGGAATGTCTACTTTTCCAATAGTTTCTTGCACTCTCCAGACCTGATTAATACGTGACTCACACATCTGCATCTTTATTCATTCATTCTTTTATCATTCAACAAAAATTTTGAGCACTTATTCTGTGCCTGACACTGTTCTAAGTGCTTGGGATACTTCAGTTAGCAAAACAAAGATCTCCAACATCATTAAACTTCCTTTCTATCTGTTGGTTTTTCTGACCCAAGTTTATCAGAACATTCCCAAATCAAAGGAATGGTTTTTAAGAGAAGATAAGAAGTGTTAGTCATTCAAGAATATAATTCTTAAATATGAGTGAATTGGTGGAAGGCATGGCCCTTTTGAGAATATTCAGACCCCCTCAGAAAGAGAAGAGTGATGATTGGACACCCCTCCCCCTTCTCCACCCTAAGGAATTGATGAACGGAGAAAAGCAGGAGGAGAAAGGAGGAAGAGGATGGAGCAAGGGTCTTCATTCTATTCATTAGCCTATCTCCCTCTGATAAGTCCATTTCTGGGAGCAAGCTGTAGTGTGTTTGTACCTTTCCTCCTGACATTTGAAAGTTTAGATCCCCCAGTGGTTTTGCCAGATCACTTAGTAGATGTCCGGCGGGATTTTCTGCTGGACTCAAAGTCCAGTGAGGATTCTAAAGGAAGTTTTCAGTCTCTCATAAATCAGAAAAGATGACTTTCGCAACTTTGCTTCATAAAAAGGCACAGCCTCATACATCTTTTTTTTAGATTTTTTAAAAAAAATCTGGTGCCACTATATATATAGTACACTGCTGAATTTGCAAACCATTTTAGAAAGAGCCGTGTCTTTCTTGGCTCTGAAGTAAGTTGAAAAGCATCAGTGTCATTGCAAACTGGAGCATTAGGTTTTCCCCAAAAGGCATGGATTTAGGGTTCAGAAACTGGCATCAACCCCAAAGCACGTCCTGGGTGACTGCAGGCACAGCTAGTCTGTGATAGAATTCAGGGCACCAACTAGAATTCAGAGTACTTTAGTATTCCCAGATGGAAATCATGATAACATATCAGCACTGAAAATGATCTTGAAGAAGTGCGCTTCTTTAGTTTGGGCAAGAGGGGCCAAAGGAATAAAGAACTGGTTATGTTCAGTGGCACATACCAGCATCAATCCCTCTGCCATAGCAAGCCAGGACTGCCCAAGTCAGAGCATTGTGTTCTAATACTCAAATGACTTGACTGGAAATTAACCCCAGCAAAGGAAATGGAAACAGGTCTACCAATATGACACTGGTTGAAAACGCGTATTGGGTTTGCCTTCTAGCCAGAAAGCAGCTGGAATGGGGTTTCCTTGGTTCCTTTTGTCTTTTTCCTTCCATCACCTAACTTGTCCCTAAATGCAAATTCTCTCTAGCCTGATTTTTCTGGGACAATGATGCTTTTTAGGATACCAAGATAGCACAATGCTCTTAGGCAGGTGAGTTTCAACAAATGACTATTTAAATTAATTTTAATGCCTGTTTATTCTCAAGAGAGTGTTTACAATGTAAATGCTCAAATGGCATCCTCCTTTGGAGGGCCTTAGGATGTAAGAAGTGAAAACACAGGCTAAGATACCAAAGGTAGAAGAAAGCTCCCTCAATGAGGCATGAAAGTGGTGTAATGCAAAGGAGATCTCAGTTACAGTGGAAGGGCCCAATGACAACTTGCTCTTTGCGCCCACTCTGTGCATTTAACAAGGATGACTAGTTCATACACACCCTCTGCAGCCAAAGGTTATTTATTAGGTTATATATAATATTATTATGTAATTATAATTATGTATTATCTATTAATATATATCACGTACAATATATAACCTAATAAATAACCAGGGATTTTGAGCCTCCCAGCCCTGGGAATGGGATTCAGCCCTTATGAAGAGGGTCCTGGATCCTCTTCCCTCTTTGCAATCTTTACTCCTGTCTTCCTAGTCTGCACCTGTGTTTTACCTGTTGGTTGACCCGTGGGCATCATCCTCCATTCCTAGCTCTTGCCCACTTCTGGAAGGGCTTCACACCTTCTACTGGTCTTTTTGGGCACCTAATGTCAGAGTTCCTCTGCTTTAGAAGCCGTAGGCTAACTACTTTGTCCCAGCCTGCCATTGACCTTTCAGCTAATGCCCTCGGAGGGTCCACCTGTTCCTCCTCACCCAAAAGGGAGACTTAGGCTATCCTTTCCACATTCTCTAATCCAGACTATTCCATCATGGGTGACCCCTGCGAGCACTGAGGTTAAGATCACTGTGTTAAGGTCCCATACCAAAGGAGGTAGTGAGCTAAGAAGGAGATTATCCTGACCTTAGATTTAGATAAATGGAGTTCCACCCTACATCTACCTACCACTTACAGGCTCTGTGACCTGGGTAAGTTCAAAATTCACATGCTAGCACACAAGGCCCTCTACTGTGGGATTCCTGACAAATTCTCTGGTTTCATCTCCATCACTACCTCCACCGCTCCTTCGACCCAGCCATACAGCTCCAGTGGTAACTCCTCAGATTCTGGAAACCTTAATGTCTTTACTATATGTTTTTCCTTCAACCTAAACTACCCTTCCTTTCCCTTCTCCTTTTACCTAATTTCTGCTTGTCTTTGAAACACATCTCAGGGGTCACCATTATTAGAAAGCCTTCTCTGCGCCATACCATCATCGCCACCACTCTCTCCAGCCTCCTCTGTGCTGCTTTGCTGGAGTCATTGATTCCAGCGGGCGGTACACATCTGCCTTCCCCAGCTCCTTGGGCACTCGCCATATTTGGTTTTGAATTTCCTGTCCTAACACATGCCGAACACAGTAGGACTCAATAAATGTTTGTAGAATGAGCAAGCGCTAAGCTGCTTCCCGTGCTGCCTCCCATTTAATCCCTACAAAGTCTGTATTAATATCCCATTGGGCAGATGAAAAACAGGTTTCTCTTTTATTGGCTAATTATCTCGTTTAAGTGACACAATCCCTGAGTGACAGAGATGCTTTGTGAACTCAAGTCTGCTTCATTCTACATCCTAATCTCCTTTCATTACGTCAGGCTTCTTCTACTACATGGAACCAACCTCAGTGATAGATTTCAAGCATGCCAGTAACCCTTATGTGGACTTAGCCTCCTCTGAAGGCTTCTAGACCTTAAAAGAACAGAATATGCCATTTATCACGCCTCCAACTGATGGCTTTACAATTGCTATAGGCCTTACATCTGCGGAAGGCTGAAAGACCACTTTTATACTCTTGAAAGGTAAAATTCCCAGCCCTCAAACCTACAAGAAAGAGAGGGAGGGCAAATGGGTGGAGAAGAAGACATGGAGAGGGAGAAGAGAAAGCAAAATAAAAGATATAATAGTGGTTATAAGGTCAAGAAATTTATGACATCTCATGACTGAGAACGTCATGATCACATAACTTAATGGAAAGGCTCCTTTGCTGCAACTGGTAGAACTTGTCAATCAAGGTTTCAAAGATCCTTTCTTCCAGCACAATCACCTAGTTGCTCTGTTTTTCTGTAACAACCTCATTTGTGTGGCTTTGGGACTGTATGCTTAGAGCTCTATGGTGCTTCTATAAGCAAAGATACCTTGGAATAAGAGTATAAGAGCAGGGTTTTGGACATCCATCACCAGAATCCTGGGGAAAAGCAGTGTAACCGAAAATTCAGCTTTCAGGGTCTTTGAGACACGTGCTTACCACAATTGACTGCTATTACTGTGGTCCAATGTGCATGTGTGTGTGTTGTGTGTGTGTGCGCGTGCCTGTGCTTGGGCTCAAAAGAGGGAGAGATGCTGTGTCGAGGAAGGGATGAGATGTACGTATTATCCAGCAATTAACAAATATTGACAGATCTAATAATAGTTTATCCTCAGCTAATCCTATAATTTGCTCCCATAATACTATAGCTAATCAAGCAGAGGCCTGAACGTCTAGCGAGCTTGCCTCAGCACCCGACTTCCTGCTGTGGCTGGGACACCGAGTAAATACTGAGTTGATGTTTCTCTATTTTAAAGATACTGACACAGCTGTGGGTGCTTTGCTTGCATTTTACTGACTCATTTATTAATGCCAGCATCTTGTTCTAGCCATGAATTTCACATAGAATATGGAACAGTTTGCTATAACCTTGAAAAAAAAAAATCATAGTCAAAAAAGTCTATGTGACCAACCACAAATGTTAACCCATTTTCAAGGAAGAATATTCCACTACTTCTATCCCCACGAGTCATTTTTAAAACTGCTCAGTTCTGTAACATCTCTACATGATAAAATTTGCAATGCATATGCTTTTTTTTTAATCAAAACTAGATTCTCCCCTATTTTAACACTTTTTGCTTCGAACAATTTTCCAGAGTATGAGAAAGGACAAGAAAAGTGCATTTTTATTTTCTACCCATTAAGCTCCAAGCAATGAAAACTCTAATTTTCACCAAAGTCACCTGCATAAAAACTATAAAAGTGATATATTATTAAGGTGATTTTGGCTGCAAATAACAAAACAACTGACTGTGTAAACCACAGAGAATTTATCAATCCACTTAACACAAAATCCAGAAGTAGGGCTGCTCCAGAGTGGTTTCCTCAGGCCTTCAAGACCATGATCATGGACTGAAATTCTTTGCATATTTCTGTTCTGTCACTCTGGGCTTCTCTGCTAGTCCTCAGCTCGCTCTCTCATGATTGTAAGATGGCCGCAATAGTGCCGGGAGTGAAGTAGACATGACAACAATGGGGACACTGCTTTATTCAAAGAGTCCCTTCTTATCAATGAAGAAACTTTCCTACAGCCCTGCAGTAGTTTCCCCCTGACCAATCTTTGGCTAGAATTACATCACATGACCATGCTTAAATCAATCACAGGCAAAAGAAATGGAATCACTATGATTGGCCAGTGGCACCTTTTAGCACTGGGTCTGAAGACCACATCTCCTGAAACTTACGGCAATGTGGAGAAGGGCAGACATTTAAACAAGAGCAGAGTTCTATTACAAAGGAGGAAGGAGGAATGACTGTTGGGTTAGACAACAAGAATGTCCAACAAATGCAAAAGCAAAAGTTTCTGCAATATGGCCATTTGATATATTCATTTTTCCTTCATTTAACAAACCTTCCCGGGTGCCCACTATATGCCATGCACTATTCTAAGTAGTAGGAGGACACCACAGTAAGAAAAACTAGACACAGTCCCTGACTTCATGGACCCACTGATCTACTGGGCATTTCTTGATTGTCCACGTTTTGCATAGTCCCCAAGTTAGAAGGGAACATAAAAACCAAATATCCCAACTCTCTCATATTAGAGGAGAGGACACAGAAACTGGGAGTAACTAAGTCATCTGCTGGACCAAGGATACACAAGATTTCGGATTATCTACTATCTGCATGTTTTGAGGCATCAATTATCCTGGGGGCAAAAGCTTTCTATACGTGTAAATATAACTTGTCATTGCTCATTAAAAATATGGTTTATTATAAAACAAATCACTTTAGGGGGAACTATTTACCCTATGAAGTGATTCATTTAGATGACGTCTACTTGCCATTAAAATAAAATTTAGTTTATGCAACTAATTCACAATCTCTTTGTAAATCATGAAAATTCAAATTTCTTCCTCTCATGTCCCTTCCCAAACCCCATCACTCTCTCCTCTCCAGCTCTGTGCAGTGGCAATCAGCCCCTGTGGGTGGTAAGGGAGCCCCTAATTCGCACCTCTAAGGGGTCATTTAGAGCCTCAGAGTCCTCTGGGAGATGAGTCCACTGTGTACTCCTTCCCCCTCTAATCTGCACACTGGTGGTTAAGATATACCTGTAGCTGCAAATTGAGGTCACATCCTCTGGGATCCATATTAACAAGTGTCTCCTGAAAAGATTCAGAACCACCCAAGGCTTTGGTGTGGTCTGCACATGACCTGCAATGAACTGTAATGAAAGTAGCCAAATCTTTGCTCAGAAACTTTACTTATATTTATGCTGAATTGCTACTTATGATTACTCCTTTGTGCATTTATTCTACAGACAGAATCACAGAAGTATACCAATGGACAAGAATATCCACTACAGCATTACTTGTAGAAGTCAAAGATCAGAGACAATCCTAATGCTTCTCAATACATCACAGCACATGCCTGAACATCACATGACCAATAAAGTGGAAGTAACTCCATGAAATGATATAGAATGACGACCAGGAAATCTTAACAGAAAAAGCTCAGTGCAGAACATTACATATAGCATGGAGCCTGTTTGTAAATAAATACACAAAGAAATAGAAGGACTATATAATTGAATATACATGGAATGCGTCTAGAACAGGGGTCTTCAAACTATGGCCCAAGGACCAAATCCAGTTCACCATTTGTTTTTGTATGCTATGAATGGCTTTTACATTTTTCAATGGTGGAAAAAAAAATCAATAGAAGGATAAAATAATTTCATGAAAATGACACGAAATTCAAATTTCAGTGTCTATGAATAAAGCTTTATTGGAACATAGACACATCGTTTGCATTATCTGGGGCTGCTTTTGGACTACAATGGTAGAGTTGAATAGTAGTGATAGAAACTATTAGCCCACAAACAGTAAACTATTTACTATTTGGCCCTTTACAGAAAGGGTTTGTCAACCCCTGCTCTAGAAGAACAACGATAGATTCTTCTTGGGAAGGTGTTAGAATATAAAGACTAGGGCAGGAGGAACTTGTTTTACTTTTTATATGTTTGTACATTTTTGAATTTTATATAATGGGCAAGCACTACTTAATTTAAGAAAATAATTTCTAATTAATAAACAAATAATTTTCTTAAATTAGTTAATTCAACAAATTTTTGAAATTGTCTGCTCTGTATAAGAAATACCATGTCCTTGATGAGGGCATTCTGTCATTGGCACAACTCCCCAAAATGGTCCTTGGGAGTTTCAGGGAGACCAGGGGGCTGGGTGTGTACGTGTCCTGTACTATTCTACGACTAGGTTTAAGACAATCATCTCTGTCCTGAGGAAGACAAAGAGGGGAATGTTGAATGTCTTTATTCCTTCTCATGGAGAAATATAAATATACAGCTGTTTTTATGTTTCATGCAATATCACAGTCTTCACGACCATTTTCTCTGTAGCTGCATTGAAAACACAAGTTAGAATCTTCCCTGTGATGGGCTGGATCAGGCTATGCAGGCACAGAGGGCAAGTCCCTGAATCCTCTGATGGAGGAGGGAAGGCATTTGAGAACCTGGAAATGAACAATCTGGGCAGCTTTGACCCCTAAGTGAGCCTGGAGGTTAAGAAGAAACTCCAGGAAGGTCCCCAACTTTCAGAGAGTGTTGACAAAAGAAATGGTGACGCCTGTTGTATGTCGTAGGCTGTATTTCAAGTGAGGTTTTTTGTTTGTTTGGTTGGGTTTTTTTAAAGAATATTCTAAAAGAATGGCTTGAATTTGAATGAGAATTGCTAGGGATGGGGCTCCTCAAATAATCCTAAATTACATCTAGGGTTAAGAACCCTTACTGGGAAAGAGCATCTCAAAAATTAAAGTTAGCATAATTCAAAAGAAAATATAATGAGAAAACAAAAGAAATACAATTCATGAGCATAACCAAGTATCTTAAAATAACCTTAATGAGAAAAGTATGTGACCTTATACACAGAAAATAATGAAACTTAAAATAAGGAAGTTTGAGTGAATATAGAGCCCTATCTTTCATGACTGAATATTTGAAAGATACCAATTCATTCCCCCAGACAAGAACTCACAGAATATTTTAAACTTGATTAAGTAATCCTAAAATTATAGGAAAGAATAACTGAGCTGAAATATCAAAAACAATTGTGGAAAACATGGCAGCAGGAGACTTTGAAAAGAGAATGCATTAATGCAGCCTGCCTTGTCTACACACACAACTCCATACCCAGCTTTATCTCACTTCTCCTGAGCCTGCATCAGTTCAGGCAGTGGATAGGCGAACTGCCTCTGGTGGGCTTGGTGGTGCTTTAACGCTCTGGGACAGGTGGGAGCCTGGGGAATGGTGTAGGGAGGGGGGCAGCAAAAGATAATCCTGGGCAAGGATCTGAAGTAGTCAGCTTTTGGGGAGAGCCTGATCCACAGGGATCCCTGGACCCCTTTTAAGGAAAGTTGACGTTGGCCAACCTGAGTATTTCTAGACATTGCCAGTCTCCAAAAGGTTACAAGGAGCTGAAGAGAAGCTGAATGGGTAGACTGAGGGCTCCCCACCCCTGAGGCTGGGACAGCCTTTGGAGAGCCTTTTTTCCCCCTCATCCAGCGCCTTGATAAGGAGCTGATGGCTTCCCACTGCAGCTCTGCCAGCTTTCAGGGTCAGACCACCACACCTTCCATCGCTCTTACAATTCCACCCCACCCTCCATCCCAGGGAAGGTATCCCAGCAGCTGAACCCCTAAAAGCAGCAAAGGAAAAGAACCAGACCCCAAGGGAGCTCAGCAGTCAGAGAGAGGAAGAACAAACAAGGGTTAGAGTAGGTCCCTGAGGAAATAAAGCTGACTGGAGCAGACGGAGGGCCACCTTTAAGAAAAATTAAAACAGTAATGATAACAAGAGCACTTAAAGAGATTCAGGTTCAGCACATGAAAAAAGATTTCCTAGAACACATGCTTTCATTTTTTAGAAAATAAGAAGATAATCACTGTGGATACTCAAGTTTAGTGGCCTGGAAGATCAAAAGGATGAAATAAGCAAAACCACAAGGCAAAAATACAAACATCTAGTAATCATGAGGGAAAAGTTGGAGGCTGAGACAACAGACCCAGGAAGCGAACATGTGGCTAGAAGGAGCCTTAGAAGAAAAAAGGCAAGAGATGGAAAAAAAAAAAATTTTTTTAAAAATCTTTTAAAAAAAAAAAAAAATTGAGTTTCAGATAGAGAGAGCCTAATGAATCTCAAGCAAAATTATTGAAAGAAGAGCCGCATTTATCCAAATTTTGGCAAAATTCCCAAACTTCAAGGGTAAAGAGAAAAAGCTTAAAAGCTTCCAGGTAGAAAGAACAGTTCTCTTAAAAGAAAAGAAAACCTACACACTTGAAAAATCTTCATCCTAAGTGCTATTTAAAACAAAAAGAAAAGAAAAAGAAAGAAAAAAATCACTCATTTCCATCTGTAGAAGTTTAACTAAGAAAATGAATAATTTATGTGAAATTTTATGCAGCTATTAAAAACAATCACTAAAGTGGGTGAAGGCGGTCAAAAGGTACAAACTTCCGGTTATAAAGTAAATAAGTCCTGGGGACGTAATGTACAGTATGGTGACCAGTTACTAATGCTGTATTGTATATCTGAAAGTTGCTAAGAGTAGATCTTAAAAGTTCTCATCACGATTGGATAAAGAAGACATGGTATATATATGCAATGGAATACTACTCAGCCAGAAAAAAGGCAAATTCATCCCATTTGCAATAACATGGAAGGACCTAGAGGGAATGAGGCTAAGCAAAATAAGCTGGTCTGAGAAAGACAAACACCAGATGATTTCACTCATATGCAGAATATAAACAAGCACATGGACAAAGAAAACAGTTCAGTGGTTACCAGGGGAAGGGGGGTGGGAGGTGGGCACAGGGTGAAGGGGAGCACCTATGTGGTGACAGTCAAGAAATAATGTACAACTGAAATCTCACATTGATGTAAACTATTATGAATTCAATTAAAAAAAAAAGAGAGAGCAAATTTAACACCTCCATTTGAATTCTAACACCACATGCAAAAGGTGAAGATACAAAAAAAAGAAGTTCTCATCACCAGAAATTTTGTAACAAGAAAATTTGTAACTATACGTGATGATGGATGTTAATTAGACATATTGTGGTGATCATTTTGCATCATATACAAATAGTGAATCATTATGCTGTACACTTGAAACTAACAATGTTATATGTCATTTATATCTCAATTTAAAAAATAGAAAAAGCTAAAAAATTCTATAGTTACATGGAAAAGCACAGATGTAAAGTAAAACTGTACATCGTAAAGTAAAATAGAGGATTATGAAATTCTGTGTGCGGTATGATCAAAACTTTTTAAAAATGCACATAAAAAATAGAATAAAAGAGATGACGGTAGTTGGGTTAGAGTAATTGATAGGATTATGGGTTTTTTTTCTTCTCTGTTTCATAAACTTTCTATAACGTAATATTATATCAATAATTTTTTTAGTTAAATGATAGTTCATATAAAGTTTTTTAAAAAGGAATTATATTTTTAATAATAACATGAAAAAAATCATGGCTATAATCTGTAGATGCTGAAGTAAACTTCCCATACAGCACATACCTTGCAGCCAGACCAGATGATTCTGGGCTCCAGTGTCAATACGGCAATGTTAATTTTTAAGATCGATATTGCCTGGGTCATGAGTTTGCCCTAAAACTTTTAGGGGGTTAAAATTATTTTCTTGCTATAGGGAATTAAAGAGGCCTCAATTCTCTTCTTTGCCTGTGAATTTGAGCAGATTCAAACCAAAGTTTTAGGGAAAAATCTCATCCCTCTTCGAAGGCATTCCCTCCTCCCTCTCAGGCAATGTGGTGTCCATCCTCATTAGGCTCCTCCGTCTATACAGTGTGAGAAAGACTAAAGCAGCCCCTGACAGCTGGGAGCTGCCTGGCAGGAACAAATGGAGCTTGTTGTTGCTAGAAGGCAAAGTCAGACAAAGTCATTCTATTACTGTGATAAAGTGAGACAAAAATAAATCCACTCCGTAATCACATCTGAGCACAGACAAAAACAAGGTGTGAACACCACCAAAATTACTAAATATCCCTCTCTCAGCTTGTAAGCCAGGCTGTGGCTTCTCACCGACCACAGCTTAAGCCATGCTTCAGTCCTCTTACATTCTACATAAAAATGAAGATGCCCAGTCACAGAATTGCCCTGAACTCTTGACAGCATCTAATTGAAAACAAACTCCTCCTTCCTTGAACTCTCCCAAAGTCACCTAACACAAGCTCAAATCCTGTAGGATAAACCTTCTAGTATCATCTTACCAAAACTGCCCACAGTTCCCGTTGCTGTCTGGTCTCCTTCAATGCAACAAACCAAAAAGTTCAACTCAGTTCAACTGCAGGTGTGTTCCTCCTGGTCTTTGGCTTCAGGCTACTGACAAATGGAATAGCATCGCCAGTCCTAGTTTTGGTCAACTGCAGGGTATGCAATCAAAATTTAGTTGGCAACCCAGAAGAGCTTCTTCAAGTAGGTTCTTGCCATTATATAAAACTGGAATTCATTGCTCATTGCTGTGCAGTGTTTATCAAAGCTCAGTTGAGAGAAACAAAACGATGGATGGCCTGAAGCATGTGCAATCCCTCTCTTTTCCCAAGACCTCTGAAATCCATCCCTAAATTCAAGGAGACAAGCAAAGAACTCTGTATCTGAATCCCATCGTTTGACATTCATAGAACTGCTTTTGCAGAATTCCACTTTGGTATAATGCTGTGAAGGCCTTTGTAAAACCTCATCAAGTGACCACTGTCAAGATATCGAAGATGGCATTCACCACATGAAGCAGTTTAAGAACTCTCAGGAGAAATGCATTTCTCTTGATAACAGCAGGAACCATTTCGCTTTCCCTGAGCAATCGGTTTGTTTCCATTTTATATACAGTGTGAATTGTGTAACTGTAAAGTTTCCATTTTTCAAGTGGGTTTCTTGAAAAGGGAGCCAAATCTGTAGCAAGACTAGTCTGCTTTCTGATGTTTGTCTCATTCCTGGCTCCGTGCTATACCTCTGCTGTTGTTTTCCTCTTTCCCTTATGCCAAATGTATGTTATCTTGCTGCATGTTATGTACCGTTGTAAGCTGCCTGAAATACTTTTCAAAAAACAATTGGGCAGGCTGTAAAGAAAGAGATAAAAATCAAGCCTGAAATGATGTGGCACAAATTATAAAGTAGGGCAGGCATTTAGAAGAAGGTGAGTCTCCTGGAGGGGCAGTCAGCAACTGGGCCTTGAAGGCTAGACAGGAGGGGACCCGGGAGCACATTCCAGGCTCTCTACCTGTACAGAAGTGTACCTCCTCTAGGAACCGACCACAGCAGAGCGTATACGGGAGGTGGGGCGAACGAGACAGGAAGGAGACTAGTCCAACTGTCATGTAAAGTTCATGCTGGAGAGATAAGCCTAGGGATTCAGAACAGGAGGAGAAGACTGAAGAGGACTTAGAAGACAGGAGCAGATGCTTAGACTCAGTGGAGGGCACAGCTGTCCCTCCTTTATATGTGTCTAACAAACACAATTGTCCTGGTCCCCACACTCAGGTGTCTGGGGTGGAAGTGGCAAAAAAGGGACTGCATCAGTTTGCTAGAGTTGCCATAGCAAAGTACCACAGACCAAGGGGCTTAAACAACAGACATGGATGTTCTCTTGCCTCCACAGCTCCTCACAGTTCTGGAGGCGAGAAGCCCAAGACAAAAGTGTCAGCAGGGTTGGTTTCTTCTGAGGCCTCTCTCCTTGACTGGTCAGCCTTTTCTCCCTGTATCTTCACATGATCTTCCCTCTGCGCATGTCTGTGTCCTAATGTCCTCTTCTTATAAGGGTACCAGTCGTATTGGATCAAGGTCCACCCAATAACTTCATTTACCTTAACTACCTCTTTAAAGACCCTTTATCACCAAACACAATCACATTCTGAGCTACTGGGGGTGAGTACTTCAACACATGGATTTTGAGGAGCGTGCAGTTTGGCCCATACCAGGTACCTATCTTAGCTTCTGGAGGAGGCACAAAACATTGGGCAGCTAAATAAGAGGGTCAACATGTAAAATGTAATTTGTCTCTGTGAGATGTGGCACCCCCTGAGGGAAGGAAGCTGGGATAAATGAGCCGTCTGAAGAGGCTCTGCCCACCCGCTTTAGTGCTCTGAAAATCAAACAGGGCTCATCTTTTCCAGATGCCTCTAATCAACAATACTAAGAGAAAAAAGTGAACTTTCAGCTTAGTGAGGATGACAAAAGAATTTTACTGACAATGACTATAGTGAAAACTATGGACAATTTATGATTCATTCGTAAACACAGTGAGCGATCAGGACATGCAGTGGCTCACAATAGCGTGTCGAGTCTCTTATCACTAAGCAGGCGGTGAGGACACACCCAGCGTGACTTGGACGAATCATTTCCTGCTCCTACCTACACTCTCCTCCACGGGCACCATGCTGTCTGGCTGAGATGGCCAATTCTTTCTTCTGCATTTCAAGTACTTCTCAGAGAAAGTTCGCAGATTTTGCTAACATACCACCTCAGTGTCTTTAATTGAGAATGCATCAGTTGAGCTCTGCGTAAGAAAGCCTTCACTTATTCTCAATGTTCTCTGCAAAAAGTGCGTGGCTGCTTTTCACTTGACTCCAATTAAGGCTAGCCTATGTGATGCGAGACCTCTCCGCTTCTCTAATCTAAGCTTTAGGTTGGTTTCAGCAGCTGTGTGCGCTTCACAGAAACAGCATTCTCTCTGTGGAAACAACATCATTTCTGGAAAAATCACCAAACTCCCGCCCGCTATGTGAATGGGAAGGAAATGTCACATCCTTTCAAAAAGGATGAATGACTTCCTCTCGTGGGTTCCATTGAAAAATGAATCTTTCATTAGGAAAAAACATAGAGCCCATGACATTTTCTATGCTATCTACTAAATATCCTCTGCCAATCATATCTCCTGATATTATAATTTAATCATTTCAATCTTGGCTTTGTTAGATTAGCAAGTAAATTCTCTTCCTGCCTTATCATAATCTCTGGGTTGATTTTTGCCTTCTGTGCAGCCCCATCCATACACCATTTCATGAGTTGGCTGCCACCCCTGAAGGTTATACCCATTATAAACTCAGTTGATGGAGGTTGCCCTCAATTTTTATTCTAAATGGATATTTTTTCCTAAGATAAAAATATTAAATGGATAAAAATGGGTCTTAGATCCAACTTAAGCTTAAGCCTGAGAAATAGAGAATAATTGGAAGTTATTGAATAAAAGATTGAGAGTAAGACGATCCTGGTTGTAGCATTCAAGGCAGCTAAGCCCAGGAAAGGATGGAAAAGAGGAGGACAGCTTATGAGGCATTTACAGCAATGCCAGCCTGAGGTGACCGCTCACATTCTTGAACTCTTCAAAGCTGTGAGAAAACAAAGGACCACAGGAACAAGGGAAGAATCTCTGGAAATGGCTACAGTTAAAGGAGAAGAAAAATATGGGCCAGCCAAAAGGGTATGGCAAGGGCTGATGGGAAAAGATGATGTAATCAAAGTTTTGAGCTAGAAAACTTCAAGACCTTCTAGCCCAACTGCTTTAATTTTAGATCAGGACTCAGGCTTCAAAGGTGAACTGAGTGTCCCAAAACCTTTGGTCCCAGACCCTTTCCACACCCCCTGCTAGAAAGAACGCCAGGATAGGCAACATCAAAATACACCAGGAACCCCATGGAGGATAAGACAGTCCTAATAGAAGCTACTGCCTCGCAACACCTCTCCATGATCTCCCGAATCCGACTCGACTTCCAGCCTGTCCTCATTCTAATACTGATGGGGTGAACAACTGATTTATGCTGTCGCTGAAACTTCTCAGCATCACCACTTGGCTCCCTCCGCTGACGTGGTGGCCTGACTTAGTGATACTGTCCTTGTTGACGGGAACACACAACTGCCAAAAGTCTGAAGTAAGAAATAAAAGTCAATAACCTTGTGTATCCACAGATGAATGGGTGAAATCAGGACCTAGACTGAAGGATTTCCCCCTACATTCTCCCTCATCCCTTACCAACAAATAAATATCTTGCCTCTGGGCAGACTTGTTTTAGGGCCCACAGTGGAAGGTCTGATTTGGCGCTGGGATGAAGGAAAGATGCAAGGTGGCCGGCGGCACACAGGCTGACAAAGAGGGAACTACTTGCATTCAAATTCTAGTCCCATCACTTACTGGCTGTGACAGTGGTCATTATTAAACTTCTCTGAGATTCGGTTTCCTCTTCTGCAAAAAATCGGGATAATAATGCTTCCTCTGCAGGTTGTGAAGAAGAAAATGTATGATAATTCTGACAACATAGAGAATGTTAAAAAAAGCAAAACAAAAAAAAAGCAGCTATTGCTGTCACTAAGAGAAAGCAGGAAAATTCCTTGTGCCAGGCAGGGGGCAAGGACTGTTGACATAAATTACCTCACTTTATCCCCATACCTGCCTTATGCAATGGGTATTATTATCCTGGTTTAGAGAGGTACAATTATTAGCCCAAGGACACTTGGCTAGTAAGAGGTAGCCCCAGCTGTCACTTTCTGATCAGTTTCTCCAAGGCTTCTTCTAGAAGACGACAGGTGTAGTCAGGTGTCAATGGCCCAGGCCAGAGCATTCAGGAAGGAACATATTATTTCCCTAGACTCTGACTACTTCCCTGTTAACTAGCTCATACTGTGGAGTTGTTGCTTTGGAGATAGGCTAGGTCATCACACATTTTCAGCTGCACCACAAAGGGGATGGTATATACATTTGCATTAGGTTCTGCTTTCTTTACATTCTCTCAACAAAAATCTACTTTTGTTTCACTGACAACTGAGATTCCTTCTCCTTGGATCGTTAGAGAATTGGTCTCAATATTTCAAGCTATGTAATTGTCCTCCTACACAGACACATAAGCACACACACACATACACATGTGTGTAGAGAGAGAGAGAGAGAGAGAGAATATATATAGTCTCACTGGAGCTCTGTGTGTATTTGTACGTGTGTGTGAATGTTTGTAGCTTAAACTTTTTCTTTTTTAGCCCCAGACTCATGATCTACATTTTGGGATCCTTTCCCAAAGCGAAGAGGCCCCCTCACCCCTCATTATTCCTTTGCATAACTAATATATAGCCTTGCAACTTCCATCAGAAAGATCCTCCTGTGTTCTTCCATATTTTGCAGACAACTATTCATTTCCTACATACGAAGTGACCTAGTTTTTCTGACCTTCAAAATCCACCTGAAACCTTGCCTCCTTTGCTCAAAATGGGAAAAAAAAATTTTTTTTTTCACTTAGGGTACTAAATTTACAAAAGTAAATAACTCGAGAGAAGCCAAGTTTTGAATCTAGGCCTCTGGTGTTAGAGCCCTTGCTCATAAGCGCTGCATTCTGCAGCCTCTGGGTGATCCCAGCTAAGCATCACCTGAAACAACAGTGACTGGAAAGTAGACTAGAGGTTACCAGGGCTGGGGGAGGGGAGTTACTGTTTAATGGGGGCGGAGTTTCAGTTTGGGAAGATGGAAAAATTCTGGAAATGCATAATGGTTGCACAACACTGTGAATGTGCCAAATGCCACTGAAAACTGTACACGTAAAGATAGGAAAAATGGTCGATTTTATGTTATGTATATTTTTCCATAATAAAAAAAATAAGCCAATAAAGAAATAGTGACTATTACTTGTGTTGCAATTCATTTAACTTTTCCAAGCCTCAGTTTCCCCATCAGTAAAATAGAAATAATAACACCAACCTTGGAATTTTACTGGGATCATTAAACTCGAATGCATGGAATGCACCCAGCCCCGCATGCGGCACACTGTCGTCCTCAGCCTGTGTTCATCCCCTTTGCTTTGCCCAACACCAATATGCCCATTCATTTACACTCCTTGGACTCAGCTCGAGGAGTCGGGGAATGTGTGGACTAAATGGGAAGCTTGTCTGCATTTTAAAAGTGGTAACAACCTATCTGCAAATTCCCAGCGCTATTAATAGGTGCCTAATGAATGTTTGTACAAGTAAATTGGATTGAATACATCAACCACAGGGGAATAGTAAAAGGATGCCTGTGTCCTACTCTGAGATTGTTCTTGAGCCATGCATCAGGGGCTATTAATCCATAGGGGACGTAAAGAGTATTTGTTGTTGATGAAGCAACTCTGTGGTTCACTTGATTTCATTCCAGATTTAGGCTATTTTTTAAAAGCTGCCTTTTTATGTGCAGTTTTACTATCTTGAACAACTGGTGCCAATTGGAAATGGGTGCTTTGGGGACCATCTGTAATAAGGGAAATGGCAGTAATAGGCACCAGAAGCAGATTCACGGGGCACAAGCTACTTAATCCCCAGTTGGGAATGTACACTGCAATCTGAAGAATGAAAATAGGCATTAATCGGATCCACCTTTCATTTTTAAGGTTGCATAGAGTCTGTGTAGGAATGATCATTATAGTTAGGTAATTTAAGCTACTCTGCTCTAAAATTCAGAGCAAGTAGCATAAAACTTTATGCCACAAATACACAACTTCTAGCAGCATACAGTCCTTTCATTTCATCTTCTGGTAGGTTGAGTGAAGATGAGGCTGAATGGAAAGAGAAAGGGAACTAACCGAGCAGAAGAGAGACAGGAGGGGAAGAAGTGTGGGGCAGGTCAGACAGAGGAGCAAGAAAAATGAGAAGCCCATGGAGGGAAGAACATCAGTCCAGAGAAGACTTAGGGTAATAGAAAATTCTCAACTGGCTCTGAAGTGAGTGAAAGACTCAAGGACTTTGCTCCCACCCTGCTGTTACCACCGCCGTGGATCTTTATCATGTGATGGCCACAGGTTCACAGCACTGTCATTGCTGCCCCTGGGCTCCCTGTTACAGAGAAAGGCTTCATCATTCCCTGACACTCAAGGTAGGAACCCAGCAGCACCTTGGAGCCCTCTCGCCCTTTTTTGCTACTGCCGTCCCGCTGATTTTAACACCAGCACATGCTACAAAACTCCTCCCCTATCTCCGTCTCTCCTGGCACTACTCTAGCGCAGGCCGCTCTTCTCTCCCCGCTGGAGAGAAGGATTGTCACCCATCAGGTCTTTGCCCTCTTCTCCAGTATCTATGTGGCTGGCAGTGATCTCTCAGTGGCAAATCTGGTTGCCCTGGTTGAGGTTCCTTTGCCTCCAGTAACAAAAACTCACTCAAACAGGCTGAAGCTTTAAGTCAGATAATATATAGTGCATACAAGATGGTAGAGTTTGGGGGTTTTTCCTGCAAAAAAAACATCTCCTGTTCTGTGAGGTTCATGAGTAGCATTTGGAGAGAAGGAAGGGGAGCAACTTCTAGGACTAGGGTGAGGGAAAGCAGAGACGGGAAAGAAAATGTGACTCTGAGAAGGGAACTCCGGATCCTGAGCCAGGTGCCCTGGAGGCAGCTGGGGCTGGGGGGGACCTACAGGGCTGAAATAATGACAGTCAGGTCAGCCACGGAGGAGGGGACTCTTGGTTGAGTGTCGTACCGATCTCAGTCCTTCACACCTTGAAGGGCCACTATGTCTTTTTTTTTTTTAATTAAAGATTTTTTTTTATTTTTTCCTTTTTCTCCCCAAAGCCCCCTGGTACATAGTTGTATATTCTTCATTGTGGGTCCTTCTAGTTGTGGCATGTGGGACGCTGCCTCAGCATGGTTCGATGAGCAGTGCCAAGTCCCCACCCAGGATTCGAACCAACGAAACACTGGGCCGCCTGCAGCAGAGCGTGTGAACTTAACCACTCGGCCACGGGGCCGGCCCCGAAGGGCCACTATGTCTTGACAGGGCACTGGCATCAGGGGCCCCACCAGCCATTGAGGACAAGACCTGCCATGATGAGGGGGAGCCTGCCAGACTAGGGGAGAACAGCTAGCCCTGCTGCTGCATGACGAGAGTAAGCAAGCTGCCCCCCTGGACTCGGGTAAGCATCTAGAAACGTCTGGACAGCTGAGGGGAAGGAGGTGGCAGAACTAAAGGAGAGAGACGGAGTGGACCCCTGCAAACCAGGAAATGCAGCCAAGATCATTTGATCGCTTGTGTCAGGTGTCTTTGCATGGCCCTACCAGCTACCCACAGGCCATCCCTATCAGATATTTAAGCACAGCTTCTGAGAACCCAGCCCTGCTGAGGAGTTGAAGGGATGGAAGGCATCAGATGAAGAGGACGTAGGCTGCATCACCACCCTAGAATACCAACCATGTCCCATCGCTCCCTGAAACCCTTCAGTTCCCTTCCTATGAACTGTACCAGTAGTTCTCATCATTAGCCAATGTAAGAGTCACCTGGAGAGTATTAAGACACAGGTTCCTGGGCCCCACCCCTGAGATCTGATAAGTAGTCTGGGATAGGGCCAGAGAGAATTTGCCTCTCCAAGGCCCACAACACAAAACTATCCTAACCTGTAGGATATAGTGCATGATCTTTTAACATGATCCAATAGGCCTCCATCCCTGTCCTCATGCCCTCTGGAGTATCGTTATCTGCCACCACCCCACCTCTCACTTCATGCTCCAGCTCCTAGCACTAGCAGCATGGTGTTTTGGAAGAGCATTTGGAAGAGAATTTGGTTCCAAGGCCCTATCTGCTCTACTCTCAAACCCCCTCAATTTCTCCCAAAGAAAAGTTGCTTTGAGTTGGACTGACTCCAGAATACTGATTGGGTCATATTTGCTATGGGGGTGAGCAAAGGTAAAGGTCACCTCTGTCCTCTCTCTCTTCCACGTTGAAGGGCCAGGGCCCACTTCATCAGAGGAGGAGCTCAGGCCAGACGGCTCTGTCTCATTCTCACCTCTCTTCCATGCCTGTGTCAGAGGTGGGAGGCTGAGCTTTAGGAAGAGCAGGCCTTATCCCTCATTATCAGCCTCTCTGCAACTCTCCAGGTTTCTGTGTCTCTCTGTCTCTCATGCTCTCTCTCCCCTGCTCTCCCACACTACCAGCCAGTCTAGTAAGAGCCACAAGTTTCAGATTCTGGCAAAAAGGGAACACAGAGGGTTCTCAGGCTTTGAGCTTAGGACCTCTGCTTCAATCCAGCTTACCAAGTGCCTAGCACTGGGGTTTGGAGGAAAAGTCCAACCAACAACAAATAAATAAAACATTTTCCTTTTATTTGTCATTGTTCTTTGTTGCAAGGTCAATGCATCTCCTCCTTGGGAGGTAGGGCTTCAGTATTCCTGGACCCCCTGGCTTTCATGCCATCATGATACTACCAAAGCCTCACCCTAATTCCTCACAGGGCCCATTTCACAGCCTGGTGGAAAAGCCTGGGCCCAGGGTCCGGTAGCCAGGGGTCTAGGCCTGGCCCCAGTGACTCTCAACCCCTGGTCAGATTGTTTTCCTCCATACAGCAAAATGGTAGCCATTTGTTGTATCTTTAACCACAAACATAAAATAGGATTGGTCTGTGCCTACTTAGCTCAAAGTACATTAACCAAGGATCCTTGCCTTCCGGACTTACATTACAAGTGGGAATTCATTCATGATGATATCAAGTTACCAACCCTATATAAGACCTCCTTCCAGCTGACTAGTCAGTATTAAATATATCCTGGGGCGGACGAGTGGCGATATCACCAAAACATTCTCTTGGATTCACAGCCATTTCAACAAGCACATTTCAACACCCTCCTTTATGGCCTTCACCACATCACCAAGCTGCTACATACTGTTTTGTCACGTGGTACTTAATGAGGTCACATGCACTGAGACGTACACCGGCACCTTTTGTACAAAGGGACATTGACACACACGGGCTCAGCTTAATGGATTTTCCTGTCAGGCCTGACTCACCTGGCAGCAGCCTCCAGTTCACACTCCAGTACAAACCGAGAAGGCAGGAGCAGGCTCCAGATTGGACAGAACTAGGTTTTATTATACACCAGACACTCAGAGGCCTTGTCTTATCTTAAGTTCAAAACAGCCATGCAATTTGAGCACTGTTCAACCCTTTTATCAGATGAGGAAATGAAAGACAGAGGTGAAGCAACCTTACTACTTGGTCACACAGTTAGTGTCGGAAACCAGAACTCATACTGACAGGTTTGATCGATTACAAAGTCATTTGTCAAGATAGGATTACAGAGACATCCTTTGTATTATCTAACCACAACAGCAAAACAGCCCACAAACCTACACGCATCTTAAGTCACAGGTGTGCCTGCGCACCCCGTCTCTCATCAGCTTCTTAGGAAATATAGTGACTTTGAAACCTTCATCAACAATTTTCCTTATGTCCCACCACCTCCAAAGTTCTTGAGAATAAGGACACTTCACGTTGTGTTGTCTACTGTTTTTCTTTCTCGGAACTGGGCGAGGACTCCCCTCCTCAGGCACACCCAGACCCACCAGTACTTCCCAATGACAGCATAAAGAAAGCAGAGCAGAGAACTGAGCCTTGAGATTTTATCACAGAAACAACGTTATCGAACATCTATCACATAATCGTGGCTGGGGGGCATGAGTTGAAAGGCTAATGCAAATAACCTCCAAAAATCATTCACCTATAGTCTCATGAAGGGGTTGACAAAGACGGCGGCCATTAAAGTGATTTAAAACCAGCATGCTGCAATTCTGAGCACAAGTTTTCATGGAAAACGGGAAGAGGTAATGGATAATGGGGTGAACAGGACCTGGGACAGAGGCATTCCAAAAACCAGCTTAGTCCCCCATACTTATCAGTCTCATTGCCATATACATCCCCATACGCCATATTCATCCTCGTCTCCAAGCCATGGTTCCTACATCTAGCTGAGAATTAGCATCTTCCCAGGAGCTTTTAGAAATGCAGGTTCTCAGGGCCGGCTCCATGGCCGAGTGGTTAAGTTCGCAGGTTTGGATCCTGGGTGCAGACATGGCACCGCTCATCAGGCCACGTTGAGGCGGCGTCCCACATCCCACAACTAGAAGGACCTGCAACTAAGATATACAACTGTGTACGGGGGGGTTTGGGGAGATAAAGCAGAAAAAAAATGCAGGTTCTCGGGTCTCATGTCAGATCTAAAGAATAAGAATACTTGCAGAGTGGAACTAGGAATTGGTATTTATTGGACGTTCAGATATGGATCATTAGTTGATTCTAATGCAGCCAGTCTCTCCGAGAACCATCTGTTTTAATGGACACTGCACGCAAGATGATTTCCTGGAAGAAGAAAAAAGCCCTCTGCGATTTAAATCAGAGTTCCCTG
Organism: Equus quagga; assembly: GCF_021613505.1. Classification (NCBI taxonomy): domain Eukaryota; kingdom Metazoa; phylum Chordata; class Mammalia; order Perissodactyla; family Equidae; genus Equus; species Equus quagga. Next base: position 105,352,521 of record NC_060272.1, read on the forward strand.
CTGTTTGAAATGCTTCTGGGAGGTCTGAAGACGTCTTTCGCAGCGTGACAGCATGAGCTCCTTAGTACAATTCACCTCTTCCACCAAGTCCCATGAGCCACTTGTTTATTTTTAACATCTTTTCTGTGTAAGGAAATGTTAATAATTTTGTAGCGTAATATTTCAATTTGTATTCTGGACCACAAAGGAAGCAATGCTCCGCTGACAAACCTATCACATTCCCATGGAGATTCTTAGACGAAGGGAAAGTGGGAGACCCGTGCCAGCTTTCCTCAAAGCTTCTCTGCTATTCACATGCAGGTGCCTCAGCTAAAGCTCAAACGCTGGCTAAGATCAGCAACAAAAGAAGGACAGCGAGCAATTTAATTTACTTCCTATGCCCAAAGCTAGGTTTTTGCTTAAGTAAGCAAAGGCTTCGGGCTGGCTCCTCTGTGGAATAGGTATATCAAAGAATATTTGCATGGCACTTGACAGTTTCCAAATCACTTTCCCTTTCATTAATATCTCATCTAATCATCACAACAACCCAGAAAAGTAGGTATTATTTCCTCCATTTAACCTACAGAGGGTGAGGCTCAGACAGTTAAATGGCATACCAAAGGTCACACAGCTAGGAAATAAACATGATTTGGAACCAGGTCTTTTTATTTCAAGTCTTCTCATGCATTTGCCCTGCCTCTATAAAGGCCTAACAAATATTGTTGAACAAATAAATTAAATGATAGGGTGGATGGATGATGGATGATCTTCTAATAAACAAACACAATAGTAAAGATTTAAATTAATATAAACTACTGGATATAACCAAGGAAAGTATCAATACCTAATAAAAACTCAGCATTGGAAATGGACTGCCAAACCAAAACCTAAAATGTGAATTTGCTAGTCAGTCTTTTCTCAATAAGACATTTGTCAGGAATTTGTCTTCTGAGAGCCGTCACAGAGGAAGAGCAACATGGTAGTTAAGACTCTGATAGACTGAGTCTGAATCCCGGATCTGCTATTTACTAGCTGTGTGACCAAGGGCAAGTTGCTTAAACTTCTTTGTGCCTCAGTTTCTTTGCTCACAAAAAGGGAATAATAATGTGTAACTTAGAGAGTAGATCGAGGATTTAAAAAATTACATGTATGCCATGTACTTTGAGTTGTATCTGGCACACAGTAAGTTATCATACATTTCTTTTACATTATTAAAAATTTCTGCTCACACATAATCAACTCTCAACTGTCTACGTGTGGGCTATTCACTGAGCTTGGGGTTTTCTTTGAGGCTGGTTTTATAGCCTCACATGTAGGGATCTACAGCCCTGATACTCAGCTGCCTTTGGGGGAAGAGAAGGGAATTCACACTTGCACAGCAAGTATCGCTTGCCAGGCACTAGGCCAGATAGATACTTCACATGTGCCATCTTACTTAATTCTCACCCCACCACCACAAAGTACCTACCGTTGTCCCTGTTTTATAGATGAGAAAATCTAAGGCTCAGAGATCTGAATAAACCCTACTTGGTAAGTAGAAGGGACAGTTAAATCCAAGCTTTTTTCTTTCCTGAGCCCTTGCTCCTTCAGACTGTTTCTTGTTCAATATGGATATGAATGCTATCCTTATTATATTCAAATTGCAACCAATACTCTCCCTCCAAATCATGAACGCCTCAATCTAGCTCCAGGCCCAGGGCTAATTCTGATGGCCTGTAGGAACCACTTCTTGGGAAACAAAGGCATAGGAAAGTCAACCACTTAGCCAAGCCCCCTGCAAACCAATGTCTTCACTCAGCAACAAAGGTGTATCACGTGCTACAATATGCAAAGTACTAGGGATGATAACAGTAGAGTTACGTGAGGCGTAATGACCTTTTGGTCAACAATGGACTGCATATAGGATGGTGTTCCCATAAACTTACTACCATATAGCCTAGGTGTGTAGTAGGCTATATCACCTAGGTTTGTGTAAGTACACTCTATGATGTTCACACAAGGACAAAATCATCTAACAACACATTTCTCAGAACATGTCCCCATTGTTAAGCAACTCATAACTGTACTTACCTTAGAAGGTGACTGTGGTGATTAATTGAGTTAAAATAGCTCTCCCTTTGTGGCAAGCAGTCAACAGCTGTTAGCTGTAAAAGGCAGTTCAGCGTAATGTTTAAGAGCATGAACTTGGGAGCCAGACTGCCTTTGTTCAAATCCTATGTCGCATACTGGTGGTGTGACCTCGGGCAAGTGATTGAACCGTTCCGTGCTACAGTTACTCACTTGTAAACTGGGATAACAACAGCACCTACCTTAAAGGGTTGTTGTGAGGATTAAATGAGCTGATATAAATGAGGCCTTAGAACAGGGCTAGGAGCATAGTAGCTGCTATGTAACTGTTTGTTTTTACTATTAATATTAAGAAAATGGTGGTTGCACTGGGGACAAAAAGGGTTGTGCAACATGGAAAAGCAGGCACTTACATACACTACCGGTAAGGTTTTATATTGATATCATCTTTTTGGAGGGTGAATTGGCAATATCCAACAGCATTTTAAATGTTTGTGTCTTCTGATTCATCAATACCATGCAAAGAGTGTAAACTACAGATATACCAGCACAAATGTGTGCGTGTGTGTTTGTGTGTTGAGGAAAGTAGCTAGGGGTAAGCAAGAACTCCTTTAGCCGGATAAGGATATCTATCAGAAACCTAGGCAACAACATTCTTAAGTGGAAAAATATCAGAAAATCCCCTTAAAATCAGGAACAGGACAAGAATACCCACTATCATTGTTTTTAGTCAATATCACACTGAAGACCAAGCCATCTGCATAAAGATAAGAAAAATAAATAAAGACTGGAAATAAAGAAAGAAAGCGGCCATTAAGTACATATAGGATGATTATCTACAGATAACCCAACGGAATCTATAAAAAATTTATTATTATTAAAATTAATAAGAGAGTTTAGCAAGGTAGCTAGCTATAAGAAGAATGTAAAAAATCGATTCCATTTCTATATAACAGCAACAAACAGAAAATAAAATTTTTTAGAAGTTGTCTTAGTTATGTATAATTCTATGATGAATTATCCCAGACTTAGTGGCTTAAAACAACAAACGTTTATTATTTCTCACCTCTCGCATATCTGAAGGATAGGAACCCGGGAGTGGCTCAGCTGGGTGGTCCGGGCTCAGAGTCTCTCATGAGGTTACAGTCACATGTTGGCGGGGCTGTAGTCATCTGAGTCCTTGCTGGGCCTAGAGGATCTGCTTTCAAGATGGCCCACTTGTGCGGCTGGAGACTACAGGCTTCAGTCCTTGCTAGATATTAGCAGGTCTCCATTTTCTCCCTGTGGACTTCTCTATAAGGCTGCTTGAGTATCCTCATGACATGGCAGCTGCCTTCCCACCCAGAAAGTGATCTGAAAAAGAAGGAGGAAGCCACAGTACCTGTTATGATCTAGTCTCTGAATTACTTTTCCTTTATTTTTTCCTTAGCAGCAAGCCTCTAAGTCCATCCCACACCTAATAGGAAGGGAATTAAGCTCCGCCTTTAAAAGGAGGCATTTCAAAGAATGTATGGGCGTACTTCAAAACAACCAGAGATGTCATATATGATAGCAGAAAAGTCTAACTTACTTAGGAATAAATCTAATGAAAGAGGTTCCAAACTTTGAGGAGAAAATTTTAAAACTTTAACAAAGGACATTAAAGAGGACCTTCTTAAGCAGACATAAAAATGATAGCTATAAAAATGATTAATTTGACTACATTAATATGAATACAATCAAACATCAAAGAACAATCATAAAGAAAATTAAAAAGATAAGCCACACATGGGAAAAAGTATTTTTAAGATAACCAACGAAATATTAGTATCTTGAATATAGGGTATTTCTCAATTCTCAAGAGTTGTACTGTTATATCAGTGTATATGTAAACTTTTAATTTTAATAGATATTAATAAAGAGTATTTGAAGAAGCTATTAGCAATACAGAGGATACATCCTCACCAGTAATTTTTGTCACTTTGATACATGACTAACAGTGAAATTTAATATTTTTTAGTCGTTTTTATTATGGTATGTTTAGTCATATAAAAGTCAGAGTTGGCATCCTTTGCTTTTTTCTGGTTCAACTGAAATAGCTGCAGTATATGTTTATCGGGTATTTCTTTTGCTGCTTTGTAAATTTTCTATTCATATTCTTTTTTCCTTTACTATTCAACATTGTCTTGGAGCTATGAACAAATTCAAAGACTAAAAAATAATATCATCTGTATATATGCTGAAAAACAAAAATATTCTCTTGATTTACTGTTATGATTTTGTTTCCAGAAATCCTAGTTAAAAAAAGAAAAATTGCTAGAATTAATAAGATAATGTGATAACATGGCTCAATACAAGATAAATATACAAAATCAAAAACTTTTCTCTAAACTAGCAATGAGCATCTAGAAATGGAAATATGGGAGATATTTCGTTTATAATGGCAGATAAAGTGAATAAAGTATTTCAGGAGAAATTGAAGAAGACAGGCTTAGGACTTTATCAATAAATCTATAAAATCTTGCTAAGAATCATAAAACAAGATGTGACCAAATGGACAAACTATTCTGGACAATCTCTCCACATTTACATCTGGATAAAAGCAAGGAGGGTGAATGGGCTTGGTAAATTTGGAGAATAATTCAGAATGCAGATAAGTTGGCACTTTCACTCAGTCACTCAGCAAATATTTATTGACCACTTACTAAGTGCCAAGCTCTGGGAAATACATGAGTAATAACCCAGGTATTGTCCTTGTTATCGTGGAGCTGATAGTGACAACAGTAAAGAAAGGCAAGGTTTTATAAAATCATAACACATGAGAGTTGGTAGAAGAGACCTTGAATGTCACCTATACTCAGGCTATTATTTGACAGATGTGGCAACTGAGGTCCAGAGAGGAGATGTGATTTGTTGAAGTTCACATAGTTGGTAAGTAGCCATACTGGGACTAGAACTCAGCTCTCTTGACTTCCTCAATATACATCATTCTGCCTCTCAGGTTACAGTCTGAGGGGTTTAGACTCTCTCCTCAGTGTAGTCTTATCCAGTACTTAGATTTTATAGTATAATTATACACGTGAGTAGAGACATCAGACTTGAGGAAAACCTAGGCATTGTGATGGTGCTTGAACTCTATTGATATTTCGTTAGACAACAAGTAGCTACATACAAACAAGAGAATACCAGGCAGCCATTAAAAAGATGATGTCAATCTAGAAATAGATCCATATATGGAAAAATGACTATTATATATCATTGAATGAATAAGAAGATTATAGAATGTCATATTTATCATCATCCTATATATGTAGAATTATACATATATAAGTATATATGAATGAAATTATGCAATATGTAAAATTATATATAATTATATATGTGTGGATATATGCATATATATCTATACTTACAGTATGTGTGTGTATAGATATAACAATTTCTGGATGAATGTTCATCATGATATTAACAGGAGTTATTCGGAATTGTAAAATATGCAGTGCATTTTATTTTCTTTGTACATTTCATTACTGTTGATTTCTTTTTTTTTTTTTTTTTTGCTATTGTTCAGTATCTTTTTTAAAGCAGTGAAACTTAAAATATAAATTGTTCTGAAAAACTCCAGGTATCAGGCACATGACCAATGAGCTGGAATAAATGCTGATGTTTGAACATGGACATTGGAGAGAGAGATCACAGCAGGACCTACTCAACCAGAAAAAGGAATGAGAGAATGAATCTGTATTTAGGACCAAATGATGCCTCTTTCTAAAGTTTACAAGTACTCTGGAGAAGCCTGCAGCCTTGATGACACCCTCAGCCTCCACTAGCCCTAGACTGCCAATCTTCAGGTTTGGCAGGAGGGAAAAATGCCTAAATATAGAAGCCGTTACTTATCATGCTTTTAGTTACAGGCAGCTGAACAGAATTCTAAAAGATGCATGCAATAAAACTTCTTTAAATTGACTTTACTTAGTCATAGTTTGTGATGTTCTTATATAGCAGGAGCTAAAACTGACTTTTGTGAAATTAATTTTAAAAACAAATCAAGAGTGTGATTACGAGGGCAAGGAAAATCATTATCTTTCTTGAAAGAATAAGGGGCTTATTAATCACAAGCCCTTTAGCAGCACCAAGTACAGGGTCACCTGCAAATAGTTGCTATGTCAGTATAATAATTTTTATCTATTCCATAACTCTTTCTGGCAATGCTTTGCTAATCCAGTTCCAATTTGATCTTCAGTCCAGAATCCTGACTTTTCTCATGGAGCTCTCTAGAATCAGCTGCACTGCTTTAAAGTTTAATCAGCATCAACCTAAGAACAATACAACCACAATCTATTTACTTAAATCTATTCCTTGTACTTCAGTGAGTGTAACTCCCACACACGGATTCATCACCTAAGGTCTAACTCTCCTGTTCTGATTTTAGGAATAACCTTTGCAATGCAGAGATGTGCTATTTTAAAATGCTGCCTGGAAAGTATTTACCTGCACTATGTAACTTTGCCATGACTGATAACTATTAACCTGTGCAAAAAAAAAAACAAAAACAAAAGACAGTTTTTGGAGCAAAACGACATAGGTAATTTGAATAATATAATAATATAATTGAGTCATCATTAATCATTTGTAATTTCTTCCCTTCACCACATTTATTAATCCTTAAAGATTTTCAGAGAATGGTTCTATTCCAATATTCTTCACATGCCATCTGTTCAAGTACATTCCTTACATTCTTACTAGGTTTTCACAGATGCCACTTTTTAAATCGGCAAATCTCCTCAGGAGCGTCAGCTGGCTCCCGTCACTCCTATTCCAGGGAGCCCCAGTCACTGCAGGAGTACCAGCCCCACAGCAGATGTTCCATATTCTTTGGCATATTTCCCTCCCTCAGTAGAGTTCTTGAATGTAAATTTTTTTTTACTTTGAAAGTACCTTTATTTCATTAGTCAAGGTGGAATTTTTATTCTGACAAAAGATTCATGAGGACAAGTCTACTAGATATGAATTTCAATAATTTTTTTTTACATTTCTCCATACTCCCTCTCTTTTTATTTTATTTTGTTTTACTGAGGTCATAATAGTTTATAACATTGTGAAATTTCAGTTGTGCACATATAAATGTACCCCTTTACCCTTGTGCCCAACCCCCAACCCCTGGTAACCCCTAATCTGTTTCTTTGTCGGTATGTTAATTTATCTTCCATGTATGAGTGAAATCATACAATGTTTTCTTTCTCTGTCTGGCTTATTTTGCTTAACATAATACCCTCAAGGCCTATCCATGTTGTTGTGATTGGGATGATTTTGTCTTTGTTATGGCTGAGAAGCATTCCATTGTGTATATATATATATATACACACCACATCTTCTTTATCCATTCATCAGTCGATGGGCACTTGGGTTGCTTCCACATCTTGGCTATAGCGAATAATGCTGCAATGAACATAGGGGTGCATAAGTCTCTGAATTGTCGATTTCAAGTTCTTCGGATAAACATCCAGTAGTGGGGTAGCCAGGCCATATGGTATTTCTATTTTCAATTTTTTGGGAAATCTCTATACCATTTTCTGTAGTGGTTGTACCAGTTTGCATTCCCACCAGCAGTGTATGAGGGTTCCCTTTTCTCCACATCCTCTCCAACATTCATTATTTTTTGTCTTGGTGATTGTAGCCATTCTAACTGGGATAAGGTGATATCTTAGTGTAGTTTTGATTTGAATGCAAATTTTGAAGTGAAAACTTTTGGGCACAAGCGTTTTCTGCAAATGCCGTGTCTGTGTCAAACGTAGTACTCAGTAAGCTCATTTCTGCCCCTCTGGAGACCTGGTCAGAGTGAGTCACTTTGCTCTGAGCACGGAGAGCAGAAACAGACACCAAGAGACAGAGACCAGAGAGAAGACTGGAAAACCAAAGGCAGTGAGATGTAAAGCTGCGTCAGCTTATACAAGGCTCAACTTTTTAAAGATCAACTGGGTCTACCCTACCATGGAAATTAAGCAATGTTCTGGTTTGGGCAGAAGAGAACAGATTGTTTTTGGAAGGTATGTGAAATACAACTGTGACTACCCACTCAATACAAAATGGAGGGCTGAGAAATTTTCTGTGGAATTAGATCATTCAAGGCAATTAGCTTGAATAACTGAGCCCAGCTCTTTACTAAATGCTGGGACCTGATACCTAAATTACTCAAAAACACTCCTTCTGGATCTACAACTTGCCTTTTCCACATGGACATAACCTCAAATTGAAAACTAAATGCAATGATGCTGAAATCATATCAAGTTATGGGGAAAGGGCACTGACCTGGAGTTAGAACACGGTTCTAGAGTCAGGAATGCGCTGGCTGACTCACCTACCTATGGGACCCTGGGCAAGTGGCCTGATTTGTCTGACACCTTAGTTTCCTTATCTCTAAAGTGAGCAGTGGGACGAGACGACCGCTGGGTCCCTCCCAGCTTGAAAGCCACAGAGTGCCTTCTCCACAGTACGTATGTTTACACTTTACGTTGAACTGGACCACATCCACTTCCAAAATGACAGAAGGTGGCAAGATCTGTTGCATTGGCTGGGGCAAAAAGAACAAAAAGGACCACATTGAAAGATTGTATATACATGTTTGGGAGAAACAATAAATGAAGATCAGAAATCAAAGTGAAGATTTTCTAGGTAAGGGACACATCGTTGGGGGCTGCATATTCTGCCACTGCAGAACAGAGAAGAGGAAAGTGCCTGGAGCCGCAGGCAGGTGAGTCCCAGATTCTGGATCCAGCCCTGCCAGCCACCAGGCAGGAAACCCACATCTCTGAGTCTCAAGTTCTTCATCTTTAAAAGAGAGAGTCAAAGAGGATGGATACGCTTTGGGAAAGTGGGTGCACCCTCCAGATTTAAGCTTGATTACAAGACATTGATGAAAAGAATGTTTAGTTACAGCCTTCTCTTCTCCCATCACTCACTCTTCCTTTTTCCAAACTCACAGACAACTTTAATTCGGTCAGCAAGAATTTCAACTGACTACAGTCTTTCACTCTTCCCATTCATCTCACATTTCACCTATGACGAGACAGGCAAATTTAAAGAGAAGCAGTCAACAACTATCTAAATAATTCAATTATTGGAAGAAATTCACCAGTCTTAACAGAAGCCTGAAAAAAAAGAGACAACGCTACTCTTTTCCTTTATTGGAAGTTGGGGAGACTGTTGCTTTTTTGTAATTTCTTTGTTTGGGCCTGGGTATTAACCATTCAGATCCTCATCTCAACTTCCCACTTTACAATTACAATCTTAGTCATTCAACAGGAACTGCAAAGGCCTTAAAGGAAATGCAGCTTCCCAAGTAAATGCTGAAGTTCTCGTCCTCTCCCTCTGTCTCTCTCTCCCTCTCTCTCTCCCTCTCTCTCTCTTTCTCTGCCTTTCAGGACTAGGTCTGGGTAAATTTACAAAGGTGTCTGTATTCAGCAACCTTGCTCTTCTTACCATTTTCCTTTGTTTCTCCCTGTTACTACTACTCTATTGCCAACACATCCTGGATCCAAGTCCATTCTCAAATGCCCCCACCTCCAAGGCCAGCCTCTACCCTCTCAGCTTCTCAGTCCTGTCGCATCACTCCATTCATTGTCCTATCAAAATTACTTTTTCCCTGTCTCATTTCTTTTTGCCTTAGAATTAGTTCCTAAAAGTTCATTGCTCCTTGGGGCCCTGCATAAGTAAAAGAGCCTGATCCAGACACAGATAATACCTTAACACTGCCCTGGCCAACATGGCAGCCATTAAGCCACATGTGACTATTTGAATTTAAATATAAATTAATTAAAATTAAGCAAAATTGAAAATTCTGTACCTCAGTGGCACTAGTTACGTTTTAAGCCCCAAGAATATTTCTATCAACACAGAAAGTTCTATTAGTAAGTGCTCTCTTACCATAAAGGAATTAATTTTAATGGTGAGTGTGAATTTGACCATTATTTCTGTGCTGAGGAATTCTACAAGTGCTAAAAGTGAATATATTTGTGTGTTGAGGCTGTAAAATCAGGTATCGGGGTAGGAGGTGGCTGGATGAGGGGGAGATAATTATCTTTTGATAAAACTATACACCAGGATTTAGGCATAGGCAGACCAACTGAAGATAACTGAAGGGACATTCTCTTTTTAGATTAACAGGAAATCCTCCAGCAACCCATTTTACAGGTGAGAAAACTGAGAAGAAAAGAGGTTAATTGTCCAAAGTTTTGAAACCAGAATGCAAAATCGAGTCTGTCTTAATTCCAATGTTCTTTCTACCGTACCATGCTGCCTAGAAATCTCTATCACCAAGAAAAGCAGCTGGAATTCCCAGCCACCGTTCCTCAAAACTCACTAGTTTTCTTTCCCTTGAAAGTGAAGCTTGGGGCTATGTTAGTACAGAGCAATAAATATTTTTTCAGATAATTATAGATTCACATGCGGTTGTAAGAACTAATACAGAGAGATCTTGCACCTCCCTTCGATATATATACATATATTTTTAATCTGCTACCTAGTGGGCACTCTACTTGATGCTGGGGCCACAGAGACAAGACTCTCTTTACCCTCGATGACTTTAGAGGCTAGTAGGGAACAGACAAATGAATAACTAATACAGAGTTGGTTAAAACAAAAATATTATGCCATTGTCACCTAAATTGGCAAATAACAATAATAGTAATGATACTCTAGCTAAACTACTTTGAAAGACATACTTCCATATTTTACTGGTAAGAGTGGAAAGTGAGGCAAATTGGAAAACAAGTTGGCAGTAAGTATGAAATATTTCAGTCTTTCAGCTGGTATTTTGGACTGCCTGCTATATGCCAGGCACTAGGCTCAATCCTGGGGAAAACAGTGGACAGAGCAGACTTTGTCCAGCCCTTCTGGAACTTACAGTCCTGTCTTGTTTACAGGCAGATAAGCTTTTGTGAGAAGTGCTGTGACAGGCAAAGTAAAGATGTTCCAGAAGCACGCGCGAGGGCAGCTGAATTCTGCCTCGGGCGATGGGGGAAGGCCACCCCAGGGAAGAGGCAAAGAGGAGCTAGGCTTCCAGCTATGAAACGATGAGCAGAAGTCAGCGAGAGAAGAGGAGACAGGGTGGTGTGGAGAGAGTTCTAAATAGAAGGAGCAGCACATGGGAGGGCTCAGAATGAAAAGAGAATGGCCTAAAAAATCTGGCTAAACTATCAGAAGGAATAACCCAGAATGCAAAAAGAAAAACCCCAAAACTTTCAAACATAAAGACTTTGATCACATCATTACTTATAATAGTGGAATATTGAAAAATATCTATTTCAATAAAAGAGATATGGTTAAGCCATAGATGGCACATCTACAATGTGGAATATTTTATAGCCATTTCAAATAATGCTTACCAAGTATTTTTTAAAATATCAAAAATGCCCGTATGTTAAAATGTTGAAAAAGGTAGGACACATAATTTTATACCCCATATGATCACAACTACATTAAATATATGTATATTTTATACATAATATATTAAATTTACAATTCAATATAAAAATTAAATTAATATTTAGTATAGAATATATTAAATGTATATTACATATATAATTAAATAGAAGGAGACAAGTTAAAATATAAATAGTGACTGCAGGGGCCGGCCCTGTGGCCAAGTGGTGAAGTTCGCGTGCTCCCTGCTCTGGTGGCCCAGGGTTTTGCCGGTTCGGATCCTGGGCGCGGACATGGCACTGCTCGTGAGGCCACGCTGAAGCGGTGTCTCACATGCCATAACTAGAAGGACCCACAACTAAAATATACAACTATGTACTGGGGGGCTTTGGGGAGAAAAAGGAAAAATAAAAATCTTTAAAAACAAAAAGTGACTGTCTTTGGATAGTGAGATTATACGTGGTTTTTATATATATGCTATTTTATAGCATGATGGTTAGTCTGGAGCAAAACCCAGCTCTACCAGCTACTATCAGTGTAATCTTGGGCAAGTCACTTAACTTCTCCACATTTCAGTTTCCTCATCTGTAAAACAGGAATAATTATAGCACCTCTGTGACAGGTTGTTGTAAACATGATCATAGTACAGTGTCTGGGCATGCTACTGCTATTTTGTATTGATTATTAGTATTCTGCTCTCTACTTTTTAGTTTTTCGATAATGCATTCATATAACTTTCATAATAGGAAAATATTTTAATTACCCTTCATTAAAATAAGTGCCTCGTATTGTAAGCTAGTGGGATGTGCTATCAAATACAAGCACACCGAGAAGGGGCAGCTAAGCCACCTTGGGGAAACACAGAGAGACGTCAGAGAAGGATTGCTGAAAGAGAAGGATGATGTCTGAGCTGACTTTTCAAGAACAAGGACATAGGGAGAAGAAGGGCAGAAGGGAGTTCAAGACAAATGGAACATCAAGCAAAGCCTTAGGATCTTGGTGGTTTTAAGGCAGAAGGAGACCTAAAGATCACCCAGTCCAATTTCCCAGTTGTGCAGGTCTCCCCCTGCAGCATGCCCTACACATCCTTACACGCACTCAGGGAGAAGGAGCTCACCACTTTAAGAAGAAACCCATTCCATGGTTGGCCAGTTCTGTTTGTTACAAAGTGTTTCTATGTATGAAAACTCATCTACCATGGCACTTGCATACATATACATCACAGCAAAATCCAAGCCACAGGCCCACACCAACAGATACATTGAGGGCGGAAGAGTCACCTAAATGTGGTCCCTCAAGGCAATAGTCCTCAATCCACTCCCAGCTTGTGGTTTTATGCTTAACTTTGAGACACCTTACAAACATTACTAACTCTATCGTTCTTAAGTGCAAAAGCCTTGAAAGTGTTGAAAGTTTAGGTAACAAGTAATAAATATATGGTTGCAATAGAAAGGGAAGAAATTAAAAATATGAAAATAGTGATATTTTTACTTCCTATCAGAATAATCAATTCTGAAGAAAAAAAGTGAATTTTTGTACCACATGAAAACTATGGTGACAGTACTAGGCACAATGGTGAGAAGAGATGGAATTCAAAAATGGGCAAGTATATGGCTAGAGAAACAAGGCCAGCAGGAGGACATAGAAATATATTTAGGAACCTAAGACTAGGCCTGGTGAGAGGCTTTTTCCTAACCTTGTAGGTTCGAGGCCTATTGGAAGCCAAAGCACATCAGCGAATGCTATACGAGCAGGCGCAGACCCTGGAGCACCTGGTACCTGTCCCAACAACTTTGAAGCACAGTTAAAACTAAGCTACCTGATAAAGATAGCACACAAATCAGTGGGGGAAAGGCAAATTACTCAAATAATGTGCTGGGACAGCTGGATAAAAACCTGGAAAATAAAGTTGGGTCTCTACTTCATTCTTCACATCAAAATCAATTCCTGATGGATGAAATCCTTAAATGTGACAAAACTATAAGAAGAAAAATTTTTAAGAATTACAGAAAGGTGAAGACTTTTCTGAGATGACATAACACCCATCTTTTACATGGGAAAAATCTCAACAGAAGATAAACTCAGAAAAAAATACTTGGAATTTATATCACACGCAAAGGGTCTGTTTTCGTAATATATAAAGCTCTCCTGCAAATCAATTCAATGGAAAGGAGAAAGAGAAACACAGCAGCTCTTAATCACAAGCAAACATACTCAACTGCATTCAGAATAAGAGAAATGCAAATTAAAATTAAGCCACGTATCATTTTTCACCTACAAAATGGGCAGAGCTCAAGAAGTGTGATAATACACTCATACACTGATGGTGAGTTGTAAATTAGTAAAACTTTTATGAGGGAAATTTGACATTATCAATCAAAATTGCAAATGTGCATTCTTTGAGCAATTCCACCTCTATCAAATTATCCTTCCTATATCTTAACATACGTAAAGTAATGTATGTCTGTTATCCACTGCACCATTGTTTACAAGAACCAAGACAGAAAAAACCTGAATGTTGACCACTCTCAGACTACTAGGCGGCTATTTTCAACATGAGGCAGATATTTATGTTCAGATATGAAAACACCTCTACGATATACGCTTAATTGGAAAAAAAACAAAGTGTATAGCACACTATGATTTGTGTTAATGATAGAGAGCTATTCCGCTGATAGATGGAGATGCGTTCTGATTGTATATGTTTAGAATATTTCTGGAAGAGCAACCAAAAAGTACTAACAGCGGTTGCCTCCTCAGAGGCACACCCAATAGCTGCAAGTCTGGTTTGGGAGAAAGACAAACTTTCTACTGTAATGCACCTTTGTACCTTTTGAATTTTTGTCATCAACATGCATTGCTATTCAAAATAAATTGAATTTAATAATAAATTCCTGGCTCAGAGTAAATCGCTTCCTCTTCTCTGCTACCTCTGTATTTTTTACTCACTTTTTTGTTGTGCTTGAATATTTATGTCGCCTACAAAACCACGAGCAACTTGAGGGCTGCAATGGTGTCTCTAGGAAGCTTCCACCTCCAGCACCTAGCACAGTGCCTTACACGTGGAAGGAGATTTAAAAAGAAAAAGTCATGTCTTGAAGAGTGGAGAGAACCTTTCCTTGGAAGGAAGCCTGGCCACCTTTATCTATGGCCTAATACACCAGCTGAGCAGGGCTACAAGGCCCTAAGGACATCCACCCACCAGTCCCGGGATTCTACCTTGAAACACGTCCTCATCCTTTAAGAGAAGGAAAGGACAGAGAGACAGACACGGAGAGAGGCAGAGAGAAACTGAGACTGACTTAAAGATCAGACTGGACTCAGAGCAGTGCCGCCAAGGAGAATACATATGAAAAAAAAAGTGTGACCATGTGAATGGATGGGAAGGCGATCATTTGACATCTCATATAACTTAAACAAAGAGCTATGCTGAGAGGAAAACTGACTTGTCATGAAGTCGGCTGTAAGCCTTCCGTTGCTATTTCTGTCCCTGTTAATGATGGGTTTACCTAGGGCAGAAGCTGCAGTTTCAACAGTTAACGGTCAAGACACAGGCATCCATACTCTATAGCTAACAGTTGATTTCATCTCAGCACAGTACACCAAGCACTTTCTAAAGGCAGGGTTGGCCAACGCTTTTATTAGCAATAATCTCTGCCACTTTGGGATTATCTACAGCTTGGAGGCCACATAATCATCCTCTACGTCACAGATGGTGGGCAGGAGGGGTGGGAGGACAGACTAAGAGGCTCTAAATCCCTCCTTAACACTTGCTTCTTCCCTATCAGCAAGATTAGAGCAGTCGACCGCCGTCTGCGTGTGTTCAGTCCCGGAAGGCTGGACTGGGCTGCCCCGGGCCTGAGGAGGGGCAGCTCTGAGGACAATGCCCAGACCTTAGGTCTGCTGGTCCAGACCGGTCTCTCTAAGACGTGATCCATCCTCCTAAGGTCGGTAAGCAGGCTAGGCACCCTACAACAGCCAGGAAGGACAAGCAGGGGTCCACTTCCCGCAGCCATGCTGAAACAGAGCGAGAGGAGGCGGTCTTGGAGCTACAAGCCCTGGAATACTACGGAGAGCGAGGACGCGTCCCAGGCAGGGGGCAGCCAACACCGCAGGAGCATCTGCTCCGTGGGAGGCCGTTCCGGCTCCCAGGCCAGCATCCCAGCCTGGACCGAGGGCAACTACAACTACTACATCGAGGAGGACGAGGATGGGGAAGAGGAGGATGAGTTGAAGGACGACCTGCCCGAGGCGGACCAGCAGCCAGAGGCGGCCACCACCGCCCAGTCCGAAGGCTGCCCGGACTCTCCGGCCGTGTCGTCCACGCTGAAAGTGAACGTAGGTGGCCTCAGCTACCGCCTGGACTACATTGAGCTGGCCTGCTACCCCAAGACGCGCCTGGGCCGCCTGGCCACCTCCACCAGCCGCAGCCGCCAGCTGGCCCTGTGTGATGACTACGAGGCGCAGACGGACGAGTACTTCTTCGACCGCGACCCAGCCGTGTTCCAGCTCGTTTACAACTTCTACTTGTCAGGCGTGCTAATGGTGCGCGACGAGCTGTGCCCGCGCAGCTTCCTGGAGGAGCTGGGCTACTGGGGCGTGCGACTCAAGTACACGCCGCGCTGCTGCCGCATCTGCTTCGAGGAGCGGCGCGACGAGCTCAGCGAGCAGCTCAAGATCCAGCGCGAGCTGCGTGCCCAGGCGCAGGCTGAGGAGGCCGAGGAGCTCTTCCGAGACATGCGCTTCTACGGGCCGCAGCGGCGCTGCCTCTGGAACCTTCTGGAGAAGCCCTTCTCGTCAGTGGCCGCCAAGGTCATCGGGGTGGCCTCCAGCCTCTTCGTGCTTGTCTCCGTCGTAGCGCTGGCGCTCAACACGGTGGAGGAGATGCATCAACACACGGAGCAGGGCGCGGGCGGCGGCGACCCGAGGCCCATCCTGGAGCACGTGGAGATGCTGTGCATCGCCTTCTTCACGCTGGAGTTCCTGCTGCGCCTCGCCTCCACGCCCGACCTGCGGCGCTTTGCGCGCAGCGCCCTCAACCTGGTGGACCTCGTGGCCATCCTGCCGCTCTACCTGCAGCTGCTGCTTGAGTGCTTCACCAGCGAAGACCAACAGCACGGCAAGGGCTCACCACTGGAACACGACCTGGAGACCGTGGGCCGCGTGGGCAAGGTGGGCCAGGTGCTGCGCATCATGCGCCTCATGCGCATCCTCCGTATCCTCAAGCTAGCGCGCCACTCCACCGGGCTGCGCGCCTTCGGCTTCACGCTGCGCCAGTGCTACCAGCAGGTGGGCTGCCTGCTGCTCTTCATCACCATGGGTATCTTCGCCTTCTCCGCGGCTGCCTACTCCGTGGAGCACGACGTGCCCGGCACCAACTTCACCAGCATCCCCCACGCCTGGTGGTGGGCAGCGGTAAGTAACACGGCCCTTGGGCTTTCCCAAGGCCTAGCAGAAGCTAGTCCCACATTTCCTTGATTATCAGCCACCTGTCTTTGTCCCCTGATTTACAGAGGTGGGTGTTATAGGGGTGGAAAGATATAGACGCTATAGTCCAGTAAGGAACTTAACTTGACTTAGTCCTAGGAATCTCCAAATCTAGATTTAGTTTTAAAACAGACAGATTTTATGGAGGATTCATTGTTGACGTATGTGAGAAGCTTCATAATCATTTTTATTTGCCACTTGTTGAACATCTGTTGTCCTAAGTAGTTTATAAAGTTTATCTTATTTCAGCATCCCAACCCTGTGAGGTGTTTATGATTGCCATTTTGTTTAAAAAAGAGGACAAATTGGAAGTGGCTTCAAGTTTTGAAGGAAACTAGAGACTTATTCAGAGGAGGAAGTGAGACTCCACTGAACCATGTCAACCCTAACTGAAATCCCTCTGGTTGTAGCTAAATCTGGACACAGAAGGAAGCATCTGAAATTGAAACTTGCGCCACGTCACTAAAATTCTTTCAGGACCAGGCATTATTGCCCCGTTTTACAGCTAGAGGAATTGAGGTGTAGAGAGAGTTTGAGTGTAGACACACAGCTCAAGGCAGCAGAGCGAGGATGAGACCCAAGGCTGTCCAACTCAGAAATCCACCCCTCTCCACACCCCAGCACTGCCTCTTTCAAGTTGTAGTCTTCTGCATGTCTTGCCTAATTTGTACAGTGTAGTATTTATTTTTGCCATTGTTTTCTTTGGTACTCGCCTTTTGATAATTTATGCCATTTATTTCAATATCTGTATTTCTGGTATACTAGACTAAATCCCTGGAAAATCCCTGAATCCCTGGAAATGCCGACTGGGTCCTCTCGGGTCAATAAGTTGACATATGTGCACAGGAAAGAACTGCATGTATGGATTCTTAATTTTTTTAAGTACATTATTTGTAATGCCTTTAAAGACATTAATATAAGCAGTTCTTCCCAGTTCAGAAAGTAGGTATTTTCAACATTAATATTCGGTATGTCAGAACCCACAGTCTGGTGTGAACCTCTGAGATGTACCAACCTGGGGTTGCTCACATTGTAGAGTAGTGGGATGGAAGATTTAGATTTAGGTTCTAGTCCCAGATCTGCTAATAAGTTGAGTGTGACCCTAAATAATGAACTGTGAAAGTTCACTCCCTCAGTACCTGTCCTCAGTTTCCTTGTCTCTCAAAGGGGAGGATGCAGAGCTCTTCAGTTCAATGCGTTTTCCTTCCCTGAAAAGCAGAGAGCTCATATGTACAACAGGATTTGTGAGCTTTCTCCAGTGATGGGATGACATTAGGCCCTTTCGAAGGAGCTAGCCAAATGCCGCTCCTCTGATCATATTCCAAATGATGAAAGGTCATCCCCATAGCAGATAAACCACGTGTACAGATGGAGCTGATGGAGGATGATTTGTCCCCCAGCAAATGACATTTACTTTGGAGGTGAGTAAAGCAGGAAGGGAAAAGAGCAAATCCGCATGCTTATGATATGATATCCAGTTTTAGAGAGTCGTTTCCATTCACCCAGATATCTTTGAAGGCTGACATATATAGGCTGGACCTAGTGGACTCTTTGAGACTATAGTTTTAACCCACAAAACTTTGTCTACCTTTTGTATATTAATATAAAGCTTTTGATAATAATTCTGTTGCCAATAATGGATTTTTCTTTTAAAAAATTTCCTGAAGTGAATGCCTATTGATCCCTTTTAATTTCTTGATCTGTTTAATGCAAATGACATTTGAAACTTTCAAATTATCCTCTTTTTATGTTAACTAAAATTATTTTACTCAAGATCAGTGTTTTCCATAAACTTTACAATAAAAATTGAATCACTATTCAGTTTTTATCTATAACAAATTTTACCAATTCTTGCTTTTACCAATGTGAGGTTTCTGTTGTGGCCATTAGCTCTACCGGGCACCCTTTCACAGACCCAAATTTGCACATTTCGGCCTTACCGTTTACAAACCCTAACCTTTTATAATGGCCTTCGTCCATTTTATTCTCTGAGAATTATTTATACTAGTAAAACTCATTATTAGATAAAAGACTGATAACTTGTATTTGTTTCTAAACTAACCTATGAAAACAATAGGAGCAATTCCCCTTGCACATTCCAGGACTGCTCTATTCCCCAGGACTGACGTGTTATTAACCCCGTTCTTCTCCATACTTCTGATGACGCTGCATATTGTTTACTAAGGGTCCGTATTCTCAGTGGAGCAAAGAGAAAAGAACATGTCAAAATGATGCAAGCAAAATGTCTTGCTTCCTTATGTAGATGCAAAGTAAAAAGATGCAAAATATTAGGACCAATTCTTCATGTAACCCACAAAAGTCCATCTCATTCATTCATGGAGCAAGAATTTTTAAGCACCTCCAGTAAAGCCAAGTAGTATTGTAAACACTAGGGATTCCGGGTGATGGGAAAAGAAGGTGAAGTTCTTTCCCTCATGGAGTTTATATTCTAGAGGAGAAAGATAATAAATAATTTCAGATCTTGGTGGGTCTTGTATAAGATAACAGGATAGTGACTTGGGTGGTGGAATCTACCTTTAATGGGAGAGTCAGAGAAGCCCTCTTGGAGAAGTTGACATTGAGCTAAAATTTGAATGATGAGAAGAAACTTATCTAAATAGGATGAAACAGACATGAGAATCTGAGAAGTAGAATCCTCAAAGTAACTGATCCAGTGGTTTCCAAGCATTTTACTGATCAATACACCACATAATTTAAAATTTTTTGAGCACACACCCATGATAAATACATAGTTATTCATAAATTATGTTATTTATTGCTATAATAATGATGTATCACAAACAACCCTAAAACTCAATGGCTTAATTGTCAAGCATTTATTTAGCTCATGAGTTTGCAAGTCTGCAATTTAGGCTAGTTTCAACTAGAACGTTCTTCCCATTTGGGCTGGTGTCAGTCACTCACATGTCTGATGGTCATCTGATTGATAGCTAGGATGAAGGGGAGACTAGACCACATGTCCTCCAGCAGGCATGAATCCATGGCCAAGGCAAAGGGCAAGTGAGAGAGTACAAGTCCAATCATGCAAGCACTGTAGAAGCTTCTGTTCCTGTCATTTGTTCAACCCGTTGGCCAAAGCAAGTCACAAGAGCAAAGTCACAGTCAAAGGGCAGAGTGGGTTGGCCCACTCATGGTAGGAAAGCACTGCAAAGTTGTGTGGCAAAGAGCTAGGATAGAGGAAGCTGTAAAGAATGGGTCCAGTAATATGGTCATTCTACTGCAGTAAGATATTGCTGCTCAAATATACTATACACATCAGAAAACATATCCCCACACATTGCAAATTAAAGATGAGGGAAAGAAAAATATGATTGCTATGTTCTTGCACCACCCCTGTGCTGTCTCCCTTGGGATATATTCACCCACATTAGAGACACATTCTCTAATCCTTTCTTCCATGTGTTTTTAGTACTTTCAGACAATTCCAAAATCTGACTTGCTTTTAATAATCTTCCGTCTCTCTATGCCAAGATCCTGCAGCCTTCCTCTGTCATTCAACTCAGGGTTTTAGGAGGAATACAGTAATATTCATTATTGTGAATTCTCTTCCAGCTGCAAAACAAATCCCTTGTGGACGCTCATGTCTGCACGTGCTCCTGTGTTAGGATAGCAGATAGTCCTGTCCTACTCGTCTGTCAGATAGAGGTCATTTGTAAGCACTAATAGGAAACATATGTAAAATACTAGCCTGTAGGACATCTGCAATAAATAGAGGCTACCATATCTGACAAGTTGATAGTCTTTATCACATGGAAGCAATAACCTTTGCTTCCAGATTCATTTTTGGGAAAATAGAAGTGATTCCTTCTCTACTGGGAAAAAGAGAGAGTCTGTCTAACATACAAAAGGGTCAGCTGTTCTATCTTGGGAGACCTTCCGAGTGTCCAGATCAACAGGCCCACGCCTGGAGCAGCTCCAGGTGTGTTGGGCTCTCCAGTTGCCTGGGTGTGGGAAATGCACGGCACAACTCAACAGGAACAATTAGCTCTGTGATGAAGCTGTAATCATTGGCCTCCGGTATGGCTATGTTTTTAAGTAGAAAAGGACAATTAAACTGTTCAATAGACTATTTCTTTCTGGGCCTTCTAGAGCAAGTTAAAGCTGTAGAAATCAAACAGGAAACTGTGTCATGAACTCATTCCTTCAAAAACTCTACAAAAAGAAAATTTATCATCAGATAATTGTGCCCAGAGACCATGTTCCTATCTTGATATGTTTACCTAAAGTATGTTATTATTTCCTTGCAAATAGGTGGGACTTACAAATTCACTGAGATTTATTTTACTTTATTTTTGTTGATTGCTTGCTTGCTTTGATAAGACCCATTTGGAAGGTGAATCAGTCAGATTACAGTCAGGAAAACAGAAAAAAAAAAGATAGATATTTTAAACAAAAGGAATTTGATAAGGGAGATAGATATATAGGTGTTAGAAGGCTGGAGGAACAAAAAGGCAAACTGAAATAACCCAAAGATTGGTTACTGTAAGAAAGAGATGTCGGCCCTAGAATTGGGGGAACAAACAGAAGATAGAGTTACCAGAATCTAGGAGGACAGAGATGGAATTCCTGTTTAGCTGTTGCAGGGCCCCCTAAGATGACACTATGAGGTTGGTGTCATGATGCCTGAGCCATCACTATCTGCTGTTTTTGGAGGATGATGACAGAAACCAGAAGGAGGAAGAGAGACTCTTATCTCTCATCCCACATTCCAGTCTCCGAACAGTGTCTCTCATTGGCAGAACATAACCAGAAGACAGCAGGCAAGGGAATCTGGGAATTGTAGTTTGCAGACTCCCAGCAGCAGAATTACAGCACAGAGTACAGAAGAGTGTCGGGCTTAGACTGAGAGACGCTGGGTAAATGTCTGGCATAGAAGGCATTAAAGTTCTCCTAGCTGCTTCAGAAACAGCACAGGAGCCATAAGTGGGGCAAAGGCTATTAGGCTTCTTTTTTTTTTTTTTTTTTTTTATCACTTTTGATCTTGTGCACTCCTGATTTGGAGTGGTCCCGTTTTATCTCTTTAAACTATGCTTCTCCTGTTGGCCAGTATGACCTGAGGGGGACATGACTGAACTGTAGAGGGCAGGGAGTTGTGCCAAGTAAGCTGAGGATGCAGAGGGCATCGTCATTATTGCATACCTTTCTGTGGACAAATTAATAGACCCCAAACTTGTCTTAGCTTTTGCACACCTCCTTATTGTACAATTTATGTACATGTCAGAACTTTAATATACCTGGTTGTTCTCTTCAAGGTGGTCACCCATGACCTCATTCTAACAGTGCTTCCACTGATCAAAACATTCTTCGAATTCCACTGAGGAATTATCTTCAGAGCCTGTGACATGTCCATTTGCCTCTTTGTAATGGTGCTCAATCTTTCCCTTTTTGAGGATGGATTCAATATTTTAACTCAAGACCCTTGAGTTTAAGATTGGCACCCAGAGGTAACCCTCAAGGTAAATAAGACTACTTGTTTGAAGGTCATGCCTCTGAATCCTCTGTGCAGATTATAATCCCAAAGAGGAATTCCTAAACTATTTGTGGCAACAGCAGCATGGATAGGCTAAGTATAGCCTTTGAAGCTAAATCCTTTAAAGGACAACATGAGTGAGGTATGCAATACTGTTAGCCAGAAAACATTAGTCTTTACCACCTCAAGTTCTTTGGGAACACTAGAAGGGGTGTTAATTATTTTTAAAACTCAGTTTTATTCCCTGGGATCATAATTCCTAGATGCATGGATTACTGGGTGCCAAGATTTAATCTCTGCCTAGTTCATTATCAAGGAAACAGACATTCCTTGTTGAAGGAGAAATTCAAGTATAGTCATTCTAAAGTTTCAGAGAAGAACTGGATCCTTGTCCTCCTTGTAATGTCTAGCAGGCCAGCATTTGCTGATTAATGGGTGAGCTGCTGAGGGGAAGGTCACATTCTGGCTTTTGGGACCCAAAGGCTAGGGAAAATATGTAAGTTTTCAACGGAATGGTAAGTTTCCAGTTTACAGAGTGGCTGAACCAGCCAGTTTTTTCAGGATATTAAGATGGATTGCAGAAATATTGGTCACATTTCCAAACCCAACTCCTACTAATTTGAGAACTCACTGTGAAGTCACGTCGGCCACTCTGGGGCCTTCGATCTTTAATGCGCATCCAGGGAGAAAAGATTTGGCCTGTAGAACGTGGAGAAAAAGTACCCTAAAGTCAAGGAATCCTGAGTTCCTCTGGGAGCCAAGGACCAAGAACCAGATCACTAGTTGAGTCAAATTATCCACAAAGCAGACAATGCATAAATTAGCTATGCATTTTGAACAGATTCTTCAGGACCAGTCATACAGAGCCTCTGAGCAGCAGAGATCTTTTCTCTAAAAATAGAGATCCAAGATAAACAAAAATCTTTAGACCATATTATGGACGTCAAATATTTCATCTTCCTTAAGCCAATTCTCTCTGCTGTTGACTTTTCACTCAAAGTTCAGCCCAAAAAAATGAAGTTGGGGTTGGGAGTGAAGCAAAGCCAGTGTGAGGATTGAGCAGAAGTTTAAAATCGGTGCTTTGTCTCAATTATTTTCCTTCCTCTGTATCCTCCCAGCCTCCCCTCCCTCCCCCAATCTTGCGCCCTTGAGGGGCTGGTTTACCTCAAAGCCTCTGCTGGCCTTAAATGGATGCTTCCTGTTCTAAAAGTACCCCTTCAAGTCATTCACCCCTATATCCAACCCCCTTTAGGCCTCCTCCAGGGAAAGTAGACTGACTAAACAGTCCCACAGAGGTGTGAGTGATGGTGTTAGTGACGTATGAAAACTGTTGTTCAGTTCACACACCTGAACAGAGTCTGACTCATGTTCTTTTCCTTTTGGTGTGGCCAGTGACAAGAAACACATGAAGGCAAACATACTTTGAGATTAACCCACGATCCCACTTTATCACTGCCTCTCATCACCCTTTGGTCCAGAAAGTAGGAAAAGGAGATTCTCTAATGGAGCTGGAGTGCATCCCGCTCAATCTCCCTCACACAGCATTCAGCAGGAGCCAGGGAGGAGCCTGTTCCCATGGCCTGTTGGTCTCATAAGTAGAGGAACTAACATTATCGTTCACACACCCTGGGCCAGGCACTCCTGCAATTCCCAAAACAACCCTATGAGGTAGGTACTATTATTCTCCCTGCATTTCAAAAGTAGAAATGGAAACAGAAAGAAGTTAGGTGACTGGCCCAAGTCACACAGCTGGGAAGTCGATTCAGACCCACAGAGCCTAGAGCCATTCCTGTTTCCTTCACCTCGTCTACACCATCCTGCCTCTCTTAGATGCTTGCTTGTGTTCCTCCACCTTGTTGGGGCAGCCCATCCGTCAGCAGGTCTCTCACCAGAGATGGAGCAGGAAGAGGTGGTGCATCACCCACCCCAAAGAGGAGGTGCAAGCTTTCTTTTTATGGGCTGGATGGAGCTGTGGTTCTTATCAGCCCCACCGGACTTGCCCAGCTGGCCCACTTCTCCATTTCATTTTAATTAACCAGTCATCCTTATTTGAAGTTCAGACTAACCCCTACATCATCAAAACAAGGTTTAAATTTCTAAGCTATAGGCCTTCTTGGTATGGGCCAACAGAATGACTTTGTACCTTTTACGACCACCTGCTGGAAGGTTGTGGCAACAACAATGCAAATCAATGAAGCGAACAGTGCCCCCTGGATTTGTGCAACGCACCATTTTTTCAACTGTAATCAACTGCCCTGCCTAAAAGACTTGTAGTAATTTCACCAACAGTCTGGGGACCAAAGGGAGTCTTAGTACATGAGCCATAAAATACAGGCCCTGGGAGGTTTTCCCGGTTTTCTCTGGCTACACTGACTGATAACTAGCCCCAAGGGTATCTGCATTTTAAAACAGAAGCTTGTTAACCTAAATAAATCTCTAATTAGTGGAATTTAAAGCAGTGTGACAAGAGTGATGGGAAGAATTTCATGCAAGGTGAACATATTTTTGGTCAGTGATGTCTTACAAAAATCCCTTCGCAAAATAATGAGAGTGTGTTCCTCCAGGCGTTCAGTTAAAGCACCTTTGCATACACTCTCATTTGAACTAGTAACAACCCTGAGAATTATTACAATCGTCTTTATTTTAAAGAAGAGAGAAGGACATTAGAGAAAGTTAATGCCTTTTGTGTGCCTGATACTGTGTTAAGCATTTTATATTCATTTTCTTAGTCTTCATGAGAATTCTGAGAGTTAAGTACTATGCTCCCGTTTTAGATGGAGGAACCAAGGCTTAGAGACTGAATGTTTTGCCCAAGGTCACTCAGCAGGGAAAAGGCAGAGTCAGGACTTGAACCCAGCTCTGGCTGGTTCTAAGCTCTTTCCAGTACACATATCATGTAGGCAAACCCAGGGACCCCCGTCCTAAAGGTGCCCAGCAGAGGAGAGGCAAAGACCTACATTTATGGAGCCCATTTGACACCAAGAACTTTACACATGTTATCTTATATGCTCTTCATATTTAAAAAAGGTATTATCTTCCTTATATTGTATATAAGAAAATTTGTAAGTGATAGGATTTAAACCCAAGACTTTCAGCTTCAAAGCTTGTGTTCTTTCCATGACACAGGTCCAGCAGGCAGACTTTCTGGAACCTCCAAAAGGTGGCTCCATGGTGAGCTGTTACATGACCCACGTGCACCTTCAAGGAGACAGAAGACACTTCCCTGCTTGGTTCTCTCCCTTTCTTCTCCTCCCTCACTATGCTAACAGTTCCATCCTGCTTTCCTTCCTCAACAGGTGAGCATCTCCACTGTGGGCTATGGAGACATGTACCCAGAGACCCACCTAGGCAGGCTTTTTGCCTTCCTCTGCATTGCTTTTGGGATCATCCTCAACGGGATGCCCATTTCCATCCTCTACAACAAGTTCTCCGATTACTACAGCAAGCTCAAGGCTTATGAGTACACCGCCATCCGAAAGGAAAGGGGAAAGGTGGACTTCGTGCAGAGAGCCAGAAAGAAGATGGCTGAGTGTTTGGCTGGAAGCAACCCCCAGCCCACCTCAAGGCGAGAGAATTAATTTCCTAAGACGCGTGGCTGGTAGATCCCGTGAACTTCAAGGCTCCATTTCTCCTTCTTTTTTTTTTATTATTAAGATTGGCAGTGAAAGGACACACGAAGCAGACATACACAAAGGGCATTCGGTTCACAAAGTTCTAACTCTAAAAATGTTCGTTTTGGCCCAAACTCCCACTGCCTTGTGCTGCTCTTTAACTGTTTTGGGTGAGAGTCTTGACCTCCTCAATGACCTTGATAGTGAAAACTCCTTGAGAGGAGCAACATCTTAGATTTCTCTTGTAGCTTCTCATGGCTTCTCAATCAATATTTTTGGACTTGAGTTGACTTGAGAAGAATTTCCTTACATTTTAAAGGAAAAAAAGTCCTTGATTTTCCAGAGAGAGGGAGCGTGGCAGCAGGAGCGGTATGAGCTTTGGAGTTGGACCAGCCTTGGTCAGAAGCCCAGGTCTACCAGCTGTAGGATTTGGGGCAAGTTACTTTATCTGTTTCTTCAACTATTAAATGTAGGTAATAAGACCTACCTTGTAATATGAGCATGGCAATTGGAGGTAATATTTATAAATTCTCAATAAATGGTAGCTAATAAAATGGTTTGAGTGTTGGCTAGTAGATTCTTTAGACAGGTGGTTCTCAACCCTAGGAGATTTTGTCATCCCTCCTCGCCCACCCTGGGGCCCATTTGGCAGGGTCTGGAGAGGTTTTTGACTGTCACCATTTTGAGGGAGGATGAGAGGGGTGACTGGCATCTGGTAGGTAGAGGCCTACAGCTAAACATGCACAGGACAGCCCCATAACAAAGAAGTATATGACCCAAACTGTCAGTAAAGCCAAAACTGAGAAACCCTGGCATAGATTTAATATGGGAGCCCCAAGACTTGACCTGTGAAACATGCCAAAGTGAGCCACTTCTCCCTCCTTTGATGGGAGCCCCCACATGTCCTCACCCCTCAGGGCCTCCTTTCCCACACCTTTCCATGAAAAAAACAAACCAAAAAACCCTGCCTTTTGGACAACTGTTCTGGGCTGACCACTGAGCAAAGGGAATTGAGTCGACGTGGCCTCCACTCTCGGCTCCTTCTGTTTCTGGGTCAGAAAACCAGTTCCCACAGGACATTGGTCCTTTCTCTCCCTGCCCCCCTTTTCCTCAGAATTCCTGCCTCCCTCCATAGGACTACTGGAAATTGAGGTCCTGAAGTTAAAGGCTCATTTGAACTGAGCAAATGGAGATTGCCCCAGTTCCAAGGGTTTTTGCCACTCTCACCATCAAGTTTGTCTCAGGTGTGACTGGACCTACACTTGTGTTGTAAAAATGAGTGATTGTTTTGTGCGTTCTTACACGACAGCCCAGTGGGTTGTATTTTATAACTTCATTTAATCCTTAATGCATCCCTAAATAAGGTATTATATTCCTTTTTGTTTTAGGAAGAAACAGAGGCTCAGAGAGGTTAAGTAATTCAGCCAAGTTGACACAATCAATAAATGGTGGGCTTCAAGCCCAGGTCTGTCTGATCCCCAAGGCTCTTGCTTACTAAAAGATTTTCTGTTGTTTATCTGCGATTCACATTTAACCAGGTGTCCTGTATTTTCATTTGCTGAATCCGGCAACCCTATACTATTGCTTTGGAGAGACAAATGTTCCTCATATGGATGGAAATGACCCGCAAGTCCTAAAACCCCACTCAAATAGCAGGACCCTCAGCCAAGGGGAGCTTCTCTCCCCTCTTGCCAAATAAAAGAGGGAAGAATTTGCAGTCAGGCTCCTGGCCAGAAACAATCATGAAGACAGAGTTATAACACGCAGGAGGTCTGGAGTGCTGCTTAGAGAACCAGCTGACCTGCTCAGTGCAGCAGCAGCCCCTTCCGGTCCACCTCCAGCCTTCCGACTCCTTCTAAGATCTCCAGGGGAGAGGTCTGTTGATGAAGTGCATCTGCTGGGGCTGTGAAGGCACAGGGAATAGAAGGGGCCAGTGTCTATCACCCCTCTCTCTGCTGGAGGCCCAGAGAGAATGACCCAGATCTGCCCAGCAGTAGAGACTCCTGAGAGAGAGGTGTGGGGACTGGTGGGCGGAAGGATGGGGAGGTCTTGGTGAGGAAGATGAACTCTTCCAGGTCCCTGGTAGGGGATCTGGTAAATGGCGGTGGCCTCTTCCTCCCAATCTCACTGACCACATCTGCTCAGACACTGTGCTCTGCCTCCCAAGAGCATGAGAATGACAGACAGACGAAAGTTAAAACAAAAAGAACTAACGTTCCAGGAGCCCCTCTGTGGACCAGGCACAGAACCAACATAATTTCATTTAATCCTTCAAACGCCCTCTGAAGTAGGTTTCAAGGTAGTCACTTACAGAGCCTTAGCCACATGGAACTGGACGTGGTCTTTGGACCTGCATTTGAAACCAGGCTCTGCCATTTACTATGAGGTTGAACCATCAAACACAGCTGAATATTGGCAGTTTCGTATGGTATTACCCAATAGTTGTATAGTCACTTAATTTCTCTGAGCCTCAGTTTCTGCATTGTTAAAATGGAGATAATAATAGTGTCTTCCTCAGGGTTGTGGTAGTAATTAAACGACATAATGTATTATAAAACCTTAGCACACTGTTTGACTCATGTTAAGGACTAAATAAATGTGGGCTGCAATTATCGTCATCATTAGTAATTTGCTGGCTGCACAGGAAAACCAGACAAGCCCAGATATTCACTTGTCATCAAGGAGAGAATTCTGTGGGTGAAGACAGTTGTTGAATGCTGTTGCCGGCGCCCTAGCCCATCCAGGGCCATGCATGAGGATCTAGACCCGTCTGTCCAATAGAACTCTCTATAATGATGGAAACATTATGCACTAACACAATATAGCTATGTGTGACTACTGAGCACCTGAAATGCGAGTAGTGTGATTCAGGAACTAAATTTTTTTATTTTATTTAATTTTAATTTCATTTAAAATTTAAATGGTCACATGTGGCTTCAGGCTGCCATACTGGGCAATGCAGTTGTAAGCCTTTCTTCTGTCCTTACGGAGGCATCTGCTCCAAGATTAGGAAGGGTATTTGGCTTTTTGTGGGGAAGTGGCTCTGAGAAAAGAAGAAGAAAACCTGACAGTGTCATGTCCCTGTCTCCCCCCCATGCCCCCCGTGTGTCGTCTGTGTGTCTGTCCCTGTCCCCTGTCGTGTCCCTTCCCCCCCCCCCCCCCCCCCCCCCCCTCCCCTGATTCTGGCCTGGAAGCTGGGATGGATTTCCAGGATAACACAGACAGCCTTGGAAGCAGAGGTTGTCAATTTGACTGGTGGGATAGAATGGTCTCCTTTCTTAAAGAAGATAAAATCTTCCAAAGCCAGCACAACAACAACAAAGGGCTCTAAAAGGACCATCTCCATCATTTAAGTGGGTCCCAACTTTTACCCTGAGGGACTTTGGGGCTCCCTCACTTGTGCCAGTTCAAGGCCATATACCATCTACATAAACTTCTAACCCAAAATGGACCAAAACACTTCCCTTATTTTACCTCCATTTCAAGGATGTAAGCGACAGGTTCACGAGAAACCTTTCTTAAAATAGAGGGAAAACATTAGGTTATCACCTAAAACAAAACACCACATGTTCCCAAAGATTCTAAGTCCAGGAAAATAGGTTTAAGTTTTGCTGAGCTTCAAATTCCCTTCTCCCACGCTGATGCCCTGGCCCCCAAAAACAAGATGAATGTGCTTCTCTCACCACAGTGCTCCCCCTTCCCTCCTCATTCACCTGTGATGTGGCCTCTTTAAACTCATGTGAATTCTATGTGTATTCTGTATCCAGTATCTATTCCTCTGGCAGGGTATCAGCGGGTGAGAGGAGAGAACATCCCTGTGTCTACTCCCACCCTCTCCCTGTGTGACAGTAGTCTGGGGAGCACAGCGGCTGAGTTCCTACAGCCATGGCTCCGTTTGACCATAGCACACACAGGTCCTGGTAACACCTTTCCCTCCTGTGTCCCTTTTAGCCTGTGAATGGTAATGGCCTCGCTGTTGCTAGTCGCTGCAGATCACGCCATCCCTTGTTGTTCCCTTGATCCTGACCACACCTCTGTAATCTTTATTAAAATCTCTTTGAATAAACCCTTTGAGTGTGCTATCTATTTCCCATTGGGATCCTGATTAGTATATCATGTCTACCTTAAGACAAATGTATTGCTTGTATTCCTCAAATCACCACCAAAAGTATGAGGCATGTTTATCTGAAGATGCATGCCTCCCCAACATATCACCCAGACTGAGAAACCCAGCCTTTGGATTTGTAGACCAAGAGGCATATCCAGCTCACAGATGTGTGCTTGGTAGGGCAGTAATGACTGGCACCCTTAAGTGCCAATAAATGATTCATCTTTCCTGTCAAAGGCCTCCAGCTCTGCTCTCCTTCGGAGCAGTTTTCAATGACTCAGTCTGTTGGGTTCCCTTCCCCAGCCCAATCCCACACATACTAATGGATTTTCATGACGACATGGTGGAACAATATGCATAAAATAAGTTGGAATACATGCACCTAGGAACTGAAGTTTTGGTGCCCTCTGAGGACATCAAGAAATCATCTTGGCCAGGCTCCTACCTTCACTCAGGTAAGGTTTTATTAACCTTGTTTTATAAGTGATATAACTGAAACCCAGAGAGGTTAAAAAAAAATGCCCAGAGATGGCAAACATCTGTTTCCCAGCTGCCACCGCTTTCCTCTGCCCAGAGCAGACGTTCTTAATCAGTCACATGACTCTTTCCCATCTGAGAGCCTTCTCATCACAGTTCTCCAGCAACCAAGGCACATCTGTCAGAGTTGACGCGCAAGACCTGTTTGCCATCCTGGCATGTGCTCAGACTTTAAAAATTAGGAAGTGGGACTAGAAATCAGTCTCGGTAGCCTCTTAATGCACTGTTCTTTTTGACAGATATCCATGTAAATCCAGAAAACCTGTGCACCCTATACTCATGCTATCCTTGATACTATTAAGCCCTTGAAAGTGAACCTCCCTGAGCCTCAGTTTCCACATTATAACATGGAGGTTATTAAGACCTCCTTGGGAGGACTAACTGGCATACACATGCAAAGTACCTGGCACAATACCTATTAGATAATAGATGCTCAGTTCATGGTAGCTCTTAATAGTCATTCTTTATAAACAGAATGTCAGTGACATCCACCAGCCAGAGCATGCCCTTCTGTGGTGATGATTAGGGTCCATGGTCCTTGGGCTATTAACAAATATTTTAGTTCTCCTGGAACATGCGCATGGTAGATTGCATTTTTCCACCACGTTGAAGCTAATATGTGGCCAAGTGACTGGCTTTTGCCAAACGAATGTGAGCAAGAGACATGAATTACTTTTGGGCAGGAGTATTTAGTTGCTGTTTCTCTATACGAGTCCCCCTTTTTTCTGTCTTGGTAATTGTGGAAACAGACATCAAGATGGAACATCCATCCACCATGGGCTCTGAGTGACAGTGATGAGCAGAACCATAGGCTGACCCTCATTGGACACCTCATTTCTCATATAAGTGAGAAATACACCTTTGTTGGGTAAAGCCACCAAGATTTTGGAGTCATTTCTTTCTGCAACTATAACGTAATCCATCTTGATGGAATACTTTTTGTATCAAGGTTCCAGGGAAGCTGAAACTTCACCTCACAACAGAGAAGTGACTGAAATATTCATGTGTCTCAAATGTTCATGTCCCCCAAAGTCATTTTCTTACTCTCTTACACAGTGCTGGATAATAATGCTACTCAAAATGTATCAAATGCTCATTATGTGCCAAACATTGTTCTGGGCAGTTTATGTGAGCTAGTGTGCACGTTTAGCACAATGTCTGGTATTTAGTAAATATCCAGATTCACACTAATAATCATCATCATTGTCGTCATCATTATTATGCATCATCTCCAGTCCCTATGACAACCCAATGAGGTAGGGACTCTTATCATCTCTGTTTGACAGAAGAGGAAACTAAGGCACAAAAGAGTAAGTAAAATGACAAGATTACAGAGGTAGAAATTAATGCAACTAAGATTTGAATTCAAGCATGACTGAAAGCAAAGTCCTTGTTCTTGACACACTGCTCCATCTGCTGTCGATGAAGACTGCCAAATTTTGTGCGGCGCACCTTCCTGACACCTCTGCTTCTCACTGGTGGAGCAGGTGCCCCAATATCAGAACTGTCACCCTGTTTCTACCACTTCCAACTACTGTAGGCTAATTCATTGAGGAGGAAGAGAAACTGGGCTGCCCTAGGCCGACTCATCCATGGAAATTAGCACTTGGCATTCAGAAAGAGGATCATGTCTTTCTACCAGCTTCACAATTTGCTATTAAGAGCCGTTTCTCCCTCCCTCCTTTTTCGAATTTCTTCAACATCTCTAGGCTGTCATTTATTTCTACTTCAGAAGTAGCATGGGGCAAGGGGCCAGCGATAAGTTCACCCTGCCCTGCCCATCCTCCTAGAGCTGCAGAGACCAAACAGGGAGGGAGAGAGAACCCAAGCATAGACAGACCCACCAACCGACCTCCACTCACCACGTCTTCCTCCAGGCCATTTATTTCATTAAGTTGCAGGATGCTCAAGGGAACCTCGGGAAAGGGGACAATTTCATTTTTCCCACACCTTGGAAATTAAAATTCTTTCCAAAAAATAATTTGCTTTGTTCTTTGAGAAAGCTAAGGAGAGGAGAAAGGAGGTCAAGGAGTGAGAGGTAAGAAACTGAGAGGCAGAGAGGGAGGGAGGGAGAGAAGAAAAATAGATATGTAGAATAGAGAAAGGGAGATTAAGATGGGAAGGATGGGAAGAGAAAGGAGAGAAGGAACAGAGTGGAGAAGCAATGACACTGGTCCATGCCTTAATGAGATGGGCAAGCCCTCTGAATGTTCATCTTTTTTCAAAATTTTAATTGGTACTATATTGCCAATCACCCACATCTAGGGTATTCCGTGGAGTCCTCTTCTCCACACTCCTACCCACACCCTCAGAAAAAGCACTAGCCCCGTGGCTCCCACAGTCTAGTTCCTAACTGGTTCATCTTGAAAGGACACAGAGTAGTGAGAGGAGGAACTTTCTTGTCCAACTGCCCTGGGTTCAAAATGGAGCCCTAGCACATTTTTGTCATTCAACAAATATTTATTGATAACCATATATGTGCCAAGCACTGTTCTAGGCACTGGGTTACAGTAAACAAAATTCCCTGCCCTCATGAAGCTTCCATCCCAGAGGGATAAATAAAAAGGAAAATATATAGTATCTTAGTGATAGGCACAGTGGAGAAAAATAAACCATACAAGGATAAGGAGAAACTATTTTGAGGGAAGGGGCATTTTAAAATGATCCTGTGAAGGATGATGGTGGAGCAGAGCCTGGAAGGAGCTGGGGAGCAAACCCTGCAAGTATCTGAGGGCAGAGCAAACCCCGAGTGCAAATGTCCTGGGTGAGAGCACACTTAGTGAGGGCATCGGGAACAGTGAAAAGTAGAAGGATCAATGGAGTGTAGGTCCTGGTGCAGTAGGAGGACTTTTGAAGTTCAGACACCAGAGTGAACAGGAAAAATAGAAGGTGATGAAGAAAACGTGGGACATTTGAAATTGACTTTAGGGAATGGCTGCAGTTCCCTTAATGACACGTTCTGGAGTAAGAACATGGAAGTGAGTGTCTGAAATAGGGTAGAAGATAAAGCCATTAAAAGAGAGGAGGTGAAGGAACTGAGAAACCAGGGTGTAGGAAATGTCATCTACACAATGTTAATGTCTCCATGAATTAGAGAGGCACGGTGTTGGAGAGCCAGGTCCTACTCTTCCAGGAATTACAGGGAGAGCTTGGGGATCTGTAGATGATTGTGACAAAAAGGGGGAGGGGTCTGATGACTTGTAATTGAAATTTGGTTTGGAGCAATTAGGGAGAAGGGAGGCAGAATGATGGGGAAGCAGCAATAAGGAACGAGGGGGGCACCTATCTTCCTCCAGGCCCAGTAGGTAGGGCTGTCGGATGGAAAACCACCACCACTTTAGAGGACCAGAAGGGAATAAGGTCTTCAAGGGAGAGTCAGGTATCAGTGAGGGTCATCATCATTTCACTGGTATTTAGTGTGCTGATGGACTGAGGATGCTAAGTGTCCTGCAAAGCATAGATTAGTCCCACAAAATGAAGACTTGTCCCATCCAATAGTGACCCCACGGCAAGACATGCTTATAGTTAGGGAGTGAGAGCATTCAACATTCCCAGGAAAGGTTAAGAGTGTAGGGGGAATTGGTGGTGATTGACCCCAGTTCCCAGGACCACAGTGGAAAGGTTGTAGCATTTGGAAAGGCAGGAATTGGTGCCAGCAAAGGGGGTGTCAGAATGAAAGTCTGGGGGCTGAGCGATGGCCTGAGAGTCCTAGGCTTTGTATGGTGATTGTCATAAACATGAATGAAGGGGCAGTGAAATGGTCCTGCTGGCCTCAGGGCAGGTGGTGGTGGTGAAGCTGTGAATGTGGAAGATGGGAGGGACATGTAGTCCTGTGTCCATCTTGCGTTCTACTGGTGGAAGCATGGAGTTGGGGCAAGAGTGGATTTAATAAGGAGCAGCCGGAGCTTGGAACTCCCACTTTGCCCTGGAGACTGGAGGATGGAAGGCTTATGAGGGCATTCCAAAGTCCTCTTGATTCCTACCATGTCTAAATTCAGTATCCTTGGGCAAGTTACTTAACCTTGCTGAGCCAGTTTTGTAATCCCTCAAGTGGTTCCAAAATACCTATCTCACAGAGTTGTTGCAAGGCTTAAAATTAGACAATGTCCAGAAAGCACCTTTTAGATACAGTCCAGCCTGCGATAGGTGCTCATCGCTATCAGGCCCACAGCCTGTGGCTCAGGTTACACATACCTGAGTTCAAATCCTGGCTCTGCCTCTCACTAATTGTATGACCTGGGGCTAGTGATTTAACCTCTCTGAGCCTCAGTCTTCTGTAAATAAGATTGAGAGAATAATCCCAGAATTGCAGGGCTCCTGTAAGGAACAAACAGAAGAAGAACGTAAAGAATTAATGGAAGGATGATGTAATGAGCTGTTAAGTTTTGCCTTCTTCTCCTTGCTGGAAGAGACTCCAAAGCATAAAAAGTAATTTTAATTTTCTCCTCCCTACCACTAACGATTTCTAAAGTGATTCAGCAGGCCTCTGTGTTCTGGGCTCCCTTGTCCCAGGGAGAATTAGGAACTTCTTTAAGAAGTTTTCAGGGCTACTACTCAGGTCTTTGTTTGGGAGGCCAGAGCACATTAAGGGGTAAGGTGGGATCATGCTGAACTGGAGGGCAGTGGAGACTACAGAGTTTGGAGTTGACCTTGGGCTCTGAGTAGCCCAAACCCAGGAGAAGAGAGGTGAATTCCCTGAGATGGGACAGAGGAGCCTGGGTTCTGCAAGGAAGTGGCAGAGGCTTAGATGGCATCCTAAGGCCATCTCAGGGAGACACAGGGCTGGGAGAGTGCATTCTGAGTCTTCACTTCTCTCTCCAGCCCCACTACATTGGTGGCTGTTTCGGCAGCCTGGAAGTCAAGTGCACCATGTTGTGTATAAAGCAAGCATTTTGCTTTTTTTCCATCTTGTACTTGGCTCAGAGTGTAGCAATCCACCTGCTTGAGACACAGTCAGCTAGCTATGGAGCCAAGGTGTCCACAGAGGTCGCTTCACCCTGTCACTCAGGTGGTGGCAGCGGCATGCAGTGCAGCCAGACATTGTGGGTGGTTAGGATGAAGTCACCTTGCACCTGGTGTGTCCTGCTTCGGTTGACCCTCAACCCAGCCTCAAATTTCACTCATGCTTTCCGCTCATTCCTTGGTGATTTAAGGCCAATCATTCAGGTAAAACTCACTGAGGGTTAGTTTGTTTCCCTGTAAAATGGGAATAATTCCTATGGCATAGGATTACTGTGACTCACATGGCTAATATAAACCCTTGAAATGGGTGTGGCAATTAGTAGATGCTAAAAGAATGCCAGAGGTGGTAGGGGTGGTGGAACTAGCGGTACTGGTGGGAATAGGAAGACTACTAAGACAATAGAGAAAGTGCTGGCTGGCCCAGATTTAATCAGCCCCAGATTTAAACAGTCCCAACAGTGCTGACAACAGTGTTCTGCTCCCAGCTTTGTCACAGACTGCCCTGGTAAAGTCGGGTTAACTCCCCAACTCTCTGCCTTTGTTTCTGTATCTGTCAAATGGGGATAGTTCTAACCACTTCAGAAAAAAAAACCCTTGCAGCTGGAAAGGTCTTTAGAAACATCTGGTCGACCCTTTCTCCTCTGCCCCTCATTTTACAGGAGAAAAACTGACGCTAAGAATGTAAAGCAGCTTACGTAATTCACGCAATGAACACTACTTCCACATCTGCAGAATCTACTTGGTTTATTTTTATTTTGTTTTGGTTTGTTTACCGGTACAGGTTGGGAGGATGGGGTGGGAGGGACGAGGGATCTGGAAATGTGACATTCTCTTCCCTTGAGAGGCTTTTGGTTTACTGAGAAAACAAGATAAACCATGAAAAAAGAATTTAAAAAATTAGATAATGTATGAGAAGTCTCCTAAAAAATGCAAAATATTTGATAGACAAATTGTGATAGCAGGCCTGCCAGCCGGCCCCCACTGACCCGGCTCCTTGGTACTCACACCCTTGGGTAGTCCCCTCCCACACTATAGCAAAGCTGATCTTCGTGATCCAGCCTACAACAGCAGTGATGGTATGTCACGTCTGAGGTTAAGTAATCAAAGACTGCCACTTCTGCCCTGGGCTTTCTCTCAAATCACATGCTCTAGAGGAAGCTGGCTGCCGTGATGACATTCAGGAAGCCAATGGAGAGGCCCACATGGTGAGGCATCCAGCCTACAGCCAGAGAGAAACTGAGTCCTACTAACAACTCACCCCTGAAGTGAGCTTGGAAGCAGAGCCATGAGCCCTAGATGACTGCAGGCCCCGGTGACAGCGTGAGGGCTACCTCACGAGGGCTACGTAAGCCAGAATCACCTGGTTGAATCTTGCCAGGATTCCTGCCCCACGGAAACTATACTACATACATGTTGTTTCAAGCGGCTAAATTTTGGGTAATTGTATGCAATAACAGATTGCGAATACATAAATGCAGACCATCATCGTTCTTCATCAGGTACCTGCTGGGTGCCAGCCCCATGCTCCCCAAAGAAGAATAGGTAGCAAAGACTCAAGACAGAAACTCCAGTTAGGAATTATGATAACATTGGGCTGAGGCTGCCCTTGGATTGGTCCGTTGGGAGCAGGTGGGATACACTGAGGACACGACGGAGAACCCTCAAGAGAGCTTATCAAAGTAAAGCCATGATTTCTTCCCAAAGGTGAGATCACAAGTCTCTTGGGTGTGCCTGTGTGGATGTAAGAGAAAAAACCATCCAGAAGCGTGCCAGGGTGGGGCAGGGCTCTAAGCCGTGGCCGCCTCCCACACACACCTTAGAAGGAGGCAAATTTGAAAAGGTCCCCCACAGCAGAGGGGAATAAAACGCCTTCTCTGGAGTAGGATCTTTAGCTGCTCCCATGGAAAATCTGGCTGCTTCTGAGAACGAGGTTTGAGTCCTGCCTACATCCTGTACAGTGTACCAGCCAGCCGGTCACTTGCCCATCCACAAAATGGAAATAAAATCTAGTCTACTCTGTCAAAAGTTTGTGGTAAAGGTCAGACAAGAAAATGCTTTGCAAAATATAAAACAATAGGTACAATGAAAATCAAGTGAGATCTTGTATGTAAAATCCCCAGGGCCTGGCTCGCAGCATAGGGTTAACAAATGGTAGGATTTTTTCCTACTGATAGTCTTACCTCCGGTAAAAGGAGAAAGAAGCAAGTAAAATAATGGCAGCAGATGTTTCCTGACTTCTGGCCTGTGCCCAGTGGTCACTTTCCTCCCAGGAAGCCCCATCAATGCCCTGAAACCCCCCCACCCCTATCCGTCCTCCAGCGCAGGACTCACCGGGTGGGAACTGGCGGTCTCTCTGCAGCTTGTGAGAACAAGCAGGATTCGGATCACAAAGCAGGGGCAACAGGTCGGCAGGGTTTGACAACTTCCCCTCAGTAGGATCTGAGGAGGCTGAAACCGCCTGAAGGCGTGGGATGGAGGGATAAGGAACAGGAAGACGCAAAGGGCAGGAAAAGAAACACAAAGCTTCCTTTTATCCCTCTGTCTAGGGCCTGGGGACTGATTTCAGTCTCCAACTCTAGGATTAACGGGGCAAGACAATACACCCCTGGCCCCAGGTGCAGGTGCGCTTCTCTTGTGAGAACTGGAATTGAGGTCAGTTACAGGTTGAATGGTGTGCGCCCCAGAGATGTTGAAATCCTTACCCCCAGGGTCTGTGAATGTGAAAGAGGGTCATTACAGATGATCAAGTTAAGATGAGGTCATTAGGGTGGGCCCTAATCCAATAGGAACAGGGGGAATCTGGACACAGAGACAGACACACACAGAGGAAATGCCTTGTGGAGATGATGGCAGAGATCCGAGTGATGCTTCTACAAGCCAAGGAATGCCAACAATTGCCAGTAATCCACCAGAAGCTAGAGAAGAGGCCTCGGACAGATCCTTCCCTCACAGCCCTCAGAAGAAATCAACCCTCTGAGACCTTGATCTTGGACTTCTAGCCTCCAGAACTGGGAGACAATAAATTTCTGTTGTTTAAGCCACACAGCCTGTGGGGCTTTGTTAGAATAGCTCTAGAAAACTAATGCCAGGTCATTGGGTGTCACCAGCACAAAACCACGGGGTCAGACAGACCCGATTTAAACCTCGGCACTTACCAGCAAAATGACCTTGGGCCACTTACTGGCCTTCCTAGGCCTCAGGTTCTTTATCTGTAAAATGGGAAATTCCATATGCCTTGTAGATAGTTGCTGAGCATTACACACAGTAACAAATGCAAAGCATCCAGTTACAATGCCTGGCTCCCAGGAGCCACTCAACACTTGGCAGTGGGGTTTTCATCAGCAGAGGTGACAGCACAGCTCCAGTTCTTTCACCTCTCTCAACCACTGCACCCCTTACAAGGCAAACAGGAAGACCAGCTTCCCGCCGGTCCCTGAGGATACCCAATGCCATGATGTCAAAAAGCCTTAAGACCTGAGTGTATTAGATTTTCATTGCTACATAGCAAATTGCGACAAACTTAGCAGCTTAAAACAATAGCCATTTACCATCTCACAGTTCTGTAGATCAGAAGCCCAGAGGCATTTGGCTGGGTTTTCTGCTTAGGGTCTCACAGGCTGAAATCAAGGTGTTGGCCCGGTTGGGCTCTTACCTGGAGGTTCTGTGATCAGCTGCCTCCTAGCTCCTTCAGGTTATCGGCCAAATGCAGAGCCCTGCCGTCATAGGACTAAAGTTCCTGTCTTCTTCCTGGCTGTTGGCCAGGGATCACTCTCAGCTCCTCAAGGCCTGTGAGCCATTCTTACTGACAGTACTTCTGATATGAAATGTGTGGGCTTTCTACTCCAAGCAATTCTCTGTGGACACCAACCAGGTATCCTACAATTCAACTCAATTCTAAACTAACTATCCAGAGTTGGCACAGACTCCACAGGTTAAGGGCTCAGTCCCACCAATGCCTCCACTTCAGATGCCAGTTGCAAGTCCAGGACGCCCATGCTTCCCACTGACTAGAAGGTCATGGGGTTCCCACAATCCCCTCCTCAGGTTCAATAATTTGCTAAAATAGCTCACAGAACTCAGGGAAACACTTATGTTTACCAGTTTATTATAAAGGATATTAGAAAGAATATAAATGAACAGCCAGATGAAGAGATCCATAGGACGAAGTCTTATGCAGGAGCTTCTGTCCTCAAGGAGTTGGGGTGCACCACCCTGCCAGCACGTGGATGTGTTCACCAACCCAGAAGCTCTCTGAACCCCATCATTTTGGGGTTTTATGGAGGTTGCATTACATAGGCATAGTTCATCAAATTATCAGCCATTGGTGATTAACCCAATCTCTAGACCCTCTCCCATCCCTGGAGGTTGGGAGAGGGGGCTGGAGCCTAAAGGTCCAACCCTCTGATCACCTAGTTGGTTCCTCTGGTTACCAGCCCTCATCCTGATGCATCTAGGAACACACTAAGAGCCCGCTCATTAGCATAAACTCAAGTACGGTTGAAAGGAACTTACTAGAATTAACAAAAGACACTTTTCTCACCTCTATCCCTCAGGAAATTACAAGGGTTTAGCTCTGTGCCAGGAACCAGGGGTGAAGACCAAATATGTCTTTCTCATTATATCACAGTATCACAGGGCCCCTCACAGATACTTGCGCACAGCCTCCTCCATTTCAGCAACAGAGGACTGTCCTCCCATCAAATCCCACTCAAGCTTTGAATTTTTCTGACTTCTTCTGCCACTAGCTGGAGAAAACTCTCTGGTTTTCAAGGGCTCGTGGGATTAGATTAAGCCCACCTAGATAATGTTCCTCATGTCAGTAACATAATCACAGAAGTAACACCAGGGGTCCAAGGTCATAGGTGCCATCTTCAAATTCTGCCTACCACACTAGGTTCTATTCTCGACTCTGCCATTAAGAGGATGAATAACTTTGGACAATCCCTTTTGGACCACAAATTTCCTTTAACTCTAATATTCTACATCTCTCCCCATGATCAAATCACATTTTCTTAATTTATATAGGATATGTGTCCTGCTTGAGGGTTACAAAGAAGCTTAAAAGAAATTCTGCTCTGAAAGAAGTTTTCCAACCTAACTGCAGCATTGTGCATCCTTTACTGCAAATTAGAATCATCTGGGATCTTTAAAAATACTAATGCTGGGGTCCCATCCTCAGAGATTCCAATTCCCAGGAACGCAAGAAAAAGACCGCAGGGATCAAGGAGAATATGCCCCTCCCTGTTGTGGGAGCATAAATTGAGAGAGATGAGAGCCTTCTGTTTGCTTTTAAAGTCTTTCAAGGATGGAATGGATAGGGCTGAGGCCGAGTGTGCATTTCAGCACAAGACATCTCTACAAGTCACATAATTTCAGTTTTGTGTGTTTGCTTCTCATGGTGTCCCTAGGTGTGAACTGAAGATATGAATTAGTAGACACATTTCTGCAGGGGCCAAAACACTGTGCTCCAGACACACCGCTCTCTGGAGTACAACTGTCTAGCTCCAAAGCTCAAGTTTGGGGTGTCTTCAAGAAAAATGAATGAAGTGCATATTTTTGTTTAAGTATCCCCATGTATGTATATTGTGTGTGTGTGTGTGTGTGTGTGTTTGTGTAGAGAGAGAGAGAGAGATTACAGATACCAATAAAATTTCTCTCATTTGATAACAATCTGACCGTGAACAGTTGATAACTAGATTTTCTGCCAAGGTCTTGGTGTACAGAATCTTGCCTTACAGATTTTACATCCATACAATTTAAATGTCAGGAAAAATTTTGTAATGGGCAAAAAGATTATTAAATGTCCTTTCAAAAGAATGCTTGGTATTTAGGGGAACTTTCCAGGGTTATCTGATTCGGAAGACGTCTGTACCTTTCATTGTCTTTGACTATTTTGCAGTTCTGTAGAGGTTGAAGCTACCTTCTGGAGGTCTAAGAGGATGCAAATAATTCTTGTTAATAGAAATGCAAAAATTTTTGGAAGAAGATGCAATGGATTATTACTCTGGATATTGACCAGTTTTGTATCTTTTAGCAAATTTTTATAACATTTCTGTTATAAAACATTTCTATGAAGGAAAAAAACATGGCCTCCATTCCTTTCTTTGAAGGGAAAAACTTAATTTATGTATTTATTTATTTTAATTCAAAAAAGGGCCAGGGGCTGGGGGTACAGCATCAGGTAAACAACGGAGTCATAGTCATTGAGGAAGCGAGGTGACCGTTACCCCAGAATTTGTGAGAACAAGTGTCCTTGACAGGTAGCCTTTTCCAGGAACACAGCGTCAGACGAAGTTCAGCACTGTCAATATTACACAGCAGAGGGGCCGGCCCCGTGCGAGTGGTTAAGTTCCCGCCCTCTGCCTTGGCAGCCCAGGGTTTCCTGAGTTCGAATCCTGGGCGTGGACATGGCATCACTCATCGAGCCATGCTGAGGTGGTGTCCCACATGCCGCAACTAGAAGGACTCACAACTAAATATACACAACTATGCACCCGGGGGCTTTGGGAGAAAAAGGAAAAATAAAATTAAAAAAAAAAAAATTCCACAGGAGAATGAGGGAATAAAGGAAATGTCTATCTCTTGTGTTGAAATTACAATAAACCCAGACTTTTGACCTAACATAGCTGGAGCACTCTCCATCATGATAGAAACTAATTTTTATTTGGGAGAAGTTCTTCTTTGAAAGATATAAAAGATTTGAAAATATCTATGCCATGAATTTAAATTTTTGAGTCATGAATTGACAACATTTTCCGGTAAATTTGGAAATCGTCTTAAATAAAATGTACCCAAAGTATTAATTGAGCAGTGTTGTTTACACCACATGACTCATCTACAGAAAGCATTTGGAGGTTTTCACATTTTCAATTAATTGATCTTTGATATCATTAGAAAGGTCTTGTAGTCTATGACCAGTTCTTTGTTTGCCTAATTCAAGATCTTTTATCTTTTGTAAAATGTGTTTAGGCTTCTCTTCATAATTTTCTAACAAAGTTTTTGTAACTGAAAGCACATTTTTTACCATCTCTCCACCTAAAAATAGTTGTGTGTGTGTGCGCAAGAATTCAACATTACAAGCTTAAATTCTGTTAAAAATCATTTAAATGTTTTTCTGTTGAACATTTAATTCTGATTTCAGGTGACTAATTCTGTCCATTCCTCTTGACTGTTGAAAGGAAATTTCACTATTATTTGCTTAAAATTTCTCAATTTTTACACAACACCTTTTTCATTTTGTTCTGCAGTAGCAAATTGCAGTTGCCATTCATTGTGAAATTTGCAACATACCTTCCTAGTCTTTTTTTTTTTTTTAGCTATTCTGATCATATGCTATAGAATGAATGTTTGTATCCCCTCAAAATTCGTATGTTGAAACCTAATCCTCGATATGATGGTATTTAGAGGTGGGCCTTTGGGAGGGGATTAGGGCATAAGAGTAGAGCCCTCATGACTGAGATTAGTGCCCTTACAAAAGAAGACCCCAGGGGCTGGCCTGGTGGCATAATGATTAAGTTTGCCTGCTCTGGTTCGGAGGCCTGGAGTTCATGGGCCCAGATCCCACATGCGAACCTACACACCACTCTTCGAGCCACGCTGTGGCAGCGTCCCACATACAAAATAGAGGAAGATTGGCACAGATGTTAGCTAAGGGACAATCTTCCTCAAGCCACAAAAAGAGGAGGATTGGCAACAGATGTTAGCTCAGGGCCAATCTTCACCACCAAAAAAAAAACAAAAAAGAACAACCCCAGAGAGGTCCCTTGCCTCTTTCTGCCACTTGAGGACACAGCAAGAAGACACCTGTCTATGAACCAGGAAGTTGGTCCACACCAGACACTGAACCTGCTGGCACCTTGATTTTGGATCTTCCCAGTCACCGGAAGTGTAGGAAATAACGGTCTGCTGTTTAAGCCATTAAGACTATGGTACTTTTCTTATAGCAGCCCAAATGGACTTCATATAAGGCTTCATAGTATTAGTTTCTCCATCTCCACTCAATTTTGCATCAACAGTATGCCTTCATTTTTCATTTAAAAATTTGCCCTTGTGTATTTGTTTCACTAGAAAACTGATTTAATTATAACTAAAATAATAAGTATTTCTTAATTACCAGTCATAAATTATATGGGAGTCACTATAGCTTATATGTCTGTATAAAACATTAAAAAATTATTACAATACTGTACCAGTATGTAGGAAGAAAATCAACCCATTGACACTGACTGGACCAGTGATGTGTTCATGTGTGACACCAGAAAAACAAAAGTGCCCAGCCCACACACTACACTACAACATTAATAGATTCAGTGATGCAACAATTAAAGTGAAACTTAGTCTTACTGACACAATACATTTGTGTTTAACGGCAACATGCTTTACATTGCTTTGGTTTTTAAGTTTAAATAAATTAAAATTAAATAAAAATTAAAAAATCGCTTTCTCAGTCTGCCTCACCACATGTCAAGCGCTCAATAGCCACATCTGGCTAGTTGCCACTGTACTGAATAGTGCAGTTTAGGGAGGAGAGAAGAGAGATTTGGGAAGCTAACAGGTGGAATTTTGAAAAGAGGGAACATTCACAGGAGAGAATTTTAGTTTTGTTGCTGTACCATATTATTTTCCTTTTGCTGTTCCCTCAAGAAAATCCACACACATGAAATTTTTTTCAAGGCCTTTAGAATCAGATTAGTGATTGCTTTTAGTTACTTTTTTTTCTCTTAAAGAATTGGGCTTGACTTTTTTTTTTTTTTTTTTTGGTGAGGAAAATTTGCCCTGAGCTAACATCCCTGCCAATCTTCCTCCATTTTTTTCTACGTGGAACACCTCCATAGCATGGCTAGTGTGTGGTGTAGGTCTA
Source organism: Equus quagga (assembly GCF_021613505.1). NCBI lineage: Eukaryota > Metazoa > Chordata > Mammalia > Perissodactyla > Equidae > Equus > Equus quagga. The sequence continues at coordinate 105,397,022 of NC_060272.1, forward strand.
AGCCTGGGATCCAAACCTGTGAACCCAGGTTGCCAAAGTGGAGCAGGTGAAACTGTAACCACTGGGCCATGGGGCCAGCCCATTGCTTTTAGTTATTGTGTGAATCTGCTAGGACCAACAAAATACCTCTTCTTTCCAGTGTCTCTTCTTATAAGGACACTGATCCTATCCACTCTGGGCTCCACCCTTACGACCTCATTTAATCTTAATTACTTTCCTATTCCAAATGCAGCCACACTGGAGGTTAGAGCTTCAACATATGAATTTTGAGAGAACACAAATATTCAATCCACAACAGTTACAGACCAACAGGGACAGGCATGAAATTTTATTTTATCCACTTACCATTTAAAGTTTTAGGAGATTTGTTTTAAGAATTTTGCTGACTAGAGAGCCATAGAAAGGTGCACCCAGTGAGAATCCGCAAGCTGGTCCAGGGTTTCAGACAAATTTAATACTCAACACAGACTCAGGTTAGCTAATATGTAACTAAATGTAGCTTTCCTTTAATCACTATATTGGCTAGCTATTTTGAGGTAACGCACGCACCTCTGATTTAAACTCAGTCTTAAATGGGAAAATACTAATTAATTTGGATTATTCCCCTCCTCTCTCTCATCCTAAAAGTAGCACCTGGGCTCACAGGAGGTTTATGCAACATCCTGACATGGTGGATGGGGGTGGAGTGGACATCTGGCCCACGGTTGTTTCTCTGCTGGCATCTTCCGCTGAAGTAACTCGTCCCATCTGTTCTTTGCTCCTCATCTCTGAACCTAAGGAATCCACTGTTCAGATGCCCTTGTCCTCAGAGATCCTGTTTCTGGTCTAAAGAGGCTGCTCTGTGCCTTCCTCACACCCACCGCAAAGGCGCAAGGGCAGCCCATGATCATATTGGTTGTTATCTGTGCTCCTGCAGCATCAAAGGAGATCAGATCTGGGGTACTGTCTGAGGCCTTTTTTGCCTAAACATCCTGCTATTTGCTGTGATCAATGCCCACACCCCTGGGGATCCTCTAAGGCACTCGTAGCCTCCCTCAAATGTACCTTTCAGAAATCGAGACAAGTTTCTTCTGTCCTCAGAGCTCACAACCACCTGAGGTGTTGTGTTCCCTTCAACACACTTACCGGGAGGTTTCAAGCCAGTCAGGTAGGAAGAATGTCGACCTCCTTCCCAATCACCTGCTCACTCTCCTTGAATTCTCTCCATCATCATCCCCCACCCCTCCCCATGAGAGAGAGTCTGTCATCCTCTGCATGGCAGGAAACCTGCTCTTACATCATCACATATTTCCCCGCCGACACACTGTCAATGTTCTGAGTCCTCTAGGCCCGGCTTCAGTTCCCTCATTTTTATTAGGAAAAGTAGGGAGAAAAGCAGAAAGAGTAGTAAAATGAAAATCTGCATTCCCTCCACCTAGATTCAATACCTGTTGATATTTTGTTATATCTGACTTTAGCTCTCTCTATCCATACATATTTTTTCTCTTTTTTAAAAAATTAATTTTTTAAAAAAATTTGGGTCTTAGGTTTACAGAAAAATTTTGCAGGAAGTGCAGAAAGTTCTCATATGCCCTCTTCCCCACCACTCCCTAAACTCTCACCCACAGTTTTTCTTATTAATATCTTACATCGGTGTGGTGCATCTGTTACAATCGATGAACCAGTTTTAACGTTATTATTAACTAAGGTCCATAGTTCACATTAGGGTTCACTCTTGGTGTTGTAAATTCTGTGGGACTTGACAATGTATAACGTCATGTATCTACCATTACAGTATCATACACACCAGATTCACTGCCCTAAAACTCTCGTGCTCCACTTATCCATCTCTGTCCCTCCCACCTCCCATCCCCCACCAAAATCCTGGCAAACGCTGATCTTTTTACTGTCTATAGTTTTGCCTTTCCAAAACGTCATATAGTTGGAATCATACACTATGTAGCCTTATCAGACTGGCTTCTTTCACTTAAATATGAATTTAAGATTCCTCTATGTCTTCTCATAGCTCGATAGCTCTTTTCATTGATGAATAATATCCCATTGTATGGATGTACCACACTCATAAGCCTACTGAAGGACGTCTTGGTTGTTTATTTTGCACAACTATGAGTAAAGCTGCCACAAACGTGTGTAGGTTTTTGTGTGGACATAAGTTTTCAACTAGTTTGGGTAAACACTTAGGAGGGTGACTGCTACATGGTATGGTAAGACTGTGTTTAGCTTTTTAAGAAACTGCCAAACTGTCTTCCAAAGTGGCTGTACCATTTTGCACTCCCAGCAGCAATGAATGAGAGTTCCTGTTGCTCCACATCCTTGCCACAGTTGGCGTTGTGTTTCAGATGTTAGCCGTTCTAATAGGTGTGTAGCAGTAGCTCATTGTTGTTTTAATTTGCAGTTCCCTAATGACGTAAGATGTGAAGCATCTTCTCGTGTGCTTATTTGCTATCTGTATATCTTCTTTGTTGAGGTATCTGTTCAGATATTTTGCTTACTTTTTAGTTGGGTTGTTTATTTTCTTATTGTTGACCTTTATATGTTTTAGATACAAGTCCTTCATCAGATATGAGTTTTGGAAATATTTTCTCCCAGCTGTACCTTGTCTTTTGATTATCTAACACTGTCTTTCACAGGGCAGAAGGTTTCATTTTAATGAAGTCCAACGTAAATTTTTCTCTCATGGATTACGCTTTTCATGTCGTATCTAAAAATTCATTGCCAAACCCAAGGCCACCTAGATACTCTCCTATGTTATCGATCATCTAGGGGTTTTATAGTTGTTTTATAATTAGGTCTATGATCCATTTTGAGTTCACTTTTGTGAAAGGTGTAAAGTCAGTGTCTAGATTCATTTTTTTGCTTATGGATGTCCAGTTATTCTAGCACCATTTGTTGAAAAGACTCTTTTCTGCATTGGATTGCTTTGCTCCTTTGTCAAAGATCAGTTGACTATATTTGTATGGGTCTATTTCTGGGCTGTCTATTCTGTTCTGTCAATATATTTGTCTGCTCTTTCACCAATATCACATTGTCTTGATTACTATAGCTTTACAGAAGGCTTGAAGTTGGGTAGTGTGAGTCCTCCAACTTTTCCTTTAGTATTATTAGCTATTTCTGGTCTTTCACCTTTGCATATAAACTAGAATCAGTTTGTCGATTCATACATATAACATACATACATATAACATACAAAACAACCTGCTTGAATGTTTAAGATTGCATTGAATCTATAAATCAAGTTGGAAAGAACTGATATCTTGATAATATTGTCTTCCCAGCAACGCACATGGAATATCTCTCATTTATTCAGATCTTTTTTTATTTCTCTCAGAGTTTCGTAGTTTTATTCATATAGATCTTGTACATATTTCGTTAGATTTATACGTAAGTATTTCATTTGGGCAGATTTATATGTAAGTATTTCATTTTGGGAGGTGCTAATGTGAATGCTGTGTTTTGTTTGTTGTTTTGGTGAGGAAGATCGGCCCTGAGCAATCATCTGTGCCAATCTTCTTCTATTTTGTATGTGGGATGCCACCACAGCATGGCTTAATGAGCACTGTGTAGGTCTGCACCCAGGAACCAAACCCACAAACCTCGGGCTGTCAAAGTGGAGCACGCAAACTTAAATCACTACACCACCAGGCCAGACCCATGAATGGTGTTTATAATTTCAAATTTCAATTTTTCTTTGTTGGTATATGAGAAAGCAATTGACTTTCATATCCTTGTTTCCCACAACTTTGCTATAATCACTTATTAGTTCCAGGAGCTTATATTGATCAATTTTTTAGGATTTTCTACATAGACAATCATGTCATGTGTGAACAAAGAGTTTTATTTCTTCCTTCCCAATCTGTATATCTTTTATTTCCTTTTCTTATCTAATGTATTAGCTATGACTTCCAGTACACTGTTGAATAGGTATAGTGAGAGGAGATATTCTTGTTTCATTCCTAGTCTTAGAGGGAAAGCATACAGTTTCTCATGCTCTAACTTTTAAAAGTAAATTTAGGGCATAATTTTAAAGAACTCTGAAGGGTCTGAGATTTCATTCACCAGCAAGCTAAGAACCATTGTTGTATGACTACTGATAGGAGACATGAGGCTCCTGGGTTAGAGAGAAAGGACATTATTACTCACAGCACAGCAAGTGGCATGCACTTCTTGTTACATTGGTTTCTCTTGCTCTCAATTCCCATGAGTTAACACAAAGCAACCTGGGTAGGTGCTGCACATACAGTGGATTTGTGTCACAGTCAAGGAACCCCAAGATTAGGAAGCTAATCTTTTTATAATGGGCTGCAGGGAAACCTGCTTGAGTTTTACCCCAAAGGGAGACATTATTTTTATTATGCCATACTATGAAAACATTTTCCCTTTGACTTAGAGAGACACTCTATCCTCCAAGGTTGTGTGATAGTCAAACATCATTGAAAAGACTGTTTGGAACAAAATCTGTTAGTGTCTCTGCTCACAAGATATGCAGAAATCCAAGAGACCCGTAAAGAATTTTCTCCTCACAGTTATGACATGACACCTCTAAATATTTCAGCATGCATACTCTAAAAATAAAGAAATTCTTATGTATAATCACCATATCATTATCACAAATAAAAAATTTGACAATGGGGCTGGCCCCGTGGCCAAGTGGTTAAGTTCGCGCACTCTGCTACAGCAGCCCAGGGTTTTGCCCGTTCGGATCCTGGGCACTGACATGGCACCGCTCATCAGGCCACGTTGAGGCGGCGACCTACATGCCACAACCAGAAGGACCTGCAACTAGGATACACAGCTATGTACGGGGGGGATTTGGGGAGATAAAGCAGAAAAAAAATTTTTTTTTAATAAAATAAAAAAAATTTGACGATTTCACAATATTACAATTCCAACAATTCATTAATATTCAGTCCATATTAAAATTTCTCCAATTATCCCCAAAGTTTATTTATTTTTTTATTATATATTTATTTATTTATTTTTGGTGGGGAAGATTGGCCCTGAGCTAACACCTGTGCCACTCTTCCTCTATCTATGTGAGTTGCTGCCACAGCAAGGCTTGATGAGTGGTGTAGGTCTGCACCCAGGATCTGGACCTGCGAACCCCAGGCCGCCAAGTGGAATGCGCAAACTTGAAGTCCTACATTCTGAATTTGTCTGATAGCTTCCTTATGATAAGATTTAAGCAGCTCCTCTCCCCCACATATTTCTGATAAATTAGAATTTGAGTCTAGAAACTAGATCATATTCAGATTAAGCCATTTGGGCGTAAATACCTTACAGGTGATGCTCATTTTACATACAGTGAGAGAGCAGCATATCAGAAGGCACTTCATGTCAGGCTGCCTTGCTGCTAGAGATACTAAGTCTGATTACTTGGACAAGAGGACAACTGCAAGATTTCTCCTCCAGAGGTACCATCTTCTCTTTGAAATTGTAAGAAATCTGAGAGGCAATCCTTTTGGCGTCAAGCAAACAGTTTATTCCCCAACAGATTTTAGCATCCTTTGATGATTCTTCCCTGAGTTAATTATTACACTGGGGTTAGGCTTTGCTTCTAGTCATCAAAGCCAAGCTTTTAAAATTAAAAGAAAGGAAGGGAGAATGAAAAGAAAGGAAGGAGGAAGAAGGAACAGTTTCTCTTCCTGTAAAAAATGCCAGTCTCTTAAAATAGATAGCTGTGTGGAACAACGAAAGACTCCAAATAGCCTAAGGAATCCTGAGAAAAAAGAACAAAGCTGGAGGTGTCACACTCCCTGATTTCAAAATATACTGCAAAGCCATAGTAAACAAAACAGCACGGTACTGGCATAAAAACAGAGACACAGTTCAATGGAACAGAACCGAGAGTCCAGAAATAAACCCACACATTTATGGACAGCTAAATTTTTTTGTATGTGTGTGAGGAAGATTTTCCCTGAGCTAACATCTGTTGCCAATCCTCTTCTTTTTGTTTGAGGAAGATTTTCCCTGAGCTAACATCTGTGCCAAACTTCCTCTCTTTTATGTGGGATGCTGCCACAACATGGCTTGACCAGTACCGCTAGGTCCACACCTGGGATCTGAACCTGTGAATCCCGGGGCATTGAAGTAAAGCACGCAAACTTAACCACTACACCACTGGGTCAGCCCCTATGGACAGCTAATTTTTGACAAAGGAGCCAAGAACACAAAGTGGGGAAAGGAAAGTCTCTTCAATAAAGGGTGCTGGGAAAACTGGACAGTAACATGCAAAAGAATAAAAGTAGACTATTACCTTACATCATGCACAAGAATTAACTCAAAAGGGATTAAAGACATGAATGTAAGACCTGAAACCATAAAACTCCTGGAAGAAAACGTAGGCAGTATGCTCTCTGACATCAATCTATCTTAGCAAAAGATACTTAGCAGTATCTTTTTGAATATGTCTCCTCAGTCAAGAGAAATGAAAGAAAAAATAAACAAATGGGATCACATCAAACTAAAAAGCTCTGCATGGCAAAGGAAAGCGTCAACAAATTGAAAGGACAACCTACTAATTGGGAGGAGATATTTGCAAATCATATATCTGATAAAGGATTAACATCCAAAATGTGTAAAGAACTCGTACAGCTCAACAACAAAAAACAAGCAACTCAATTAAAAAATGTGTAGAGGATCTGAACATTTTTCCAAAGAAGATATACACATGACCAACAGGCCATGACCTGAAAAGATGCTCAGCATCACTAATTATTAGGGAAATGCAAATCAAAATCACAATGAGATAGTACTTCACATCTATCAAAGTGGCTATTATTAAAAATACAAGGGCCCAGCCCTGTGGCCGAGTGGTTAAGTTTGCGAGCTCTGCTTCGGCGGCCCAGGGTTTTGCTGGTTCTGATCCTGGGGGTGGACATGGCACTGCTCATCAAGCCATGCTGAGGCGGCATCCCACATGCCACAACTAGAAGGACCCACAACTAAAAATATATAGCTATGTACCAGGAGGCTCTGGGGAGAAAAAGGAAAAATAAAAATCTTTAAAAAATAAAAATATAAGAAATAACAAGCGTTGGAGAGGATACAGAGAAAAAAGAATCTTCACAGACTACGGGTAGGAATGTAAACTGGTGCAGCCACTATGGAAAAGAGTACACAGAGTCCTCAAAAAATTAAAAATAGAACTACCATATGATCCAGCTTCTGAGCATTTATCCAAAGAACACAAAAACAGTAATTCGAAACAATATATGCACCTCTATGTTCATTGCAGCATTATTCACAATAGCCAAGACTTGGAAACCACCTAAGTGACCATCAATGGATAAATGGATAAAGAAGATATGGTATGTGTGTGTGTGTGTATATATATATATATAAATAATATACACAATGGAATACTACTCAGTCATAAAAAACGAAATCTTGCCATTTGCAACAACATGGATGGAGCTTCAGGATATTATGCTAAGCAAAAGAAGTCAGGTGGAGAAAGACAAATACCATATGATTTCACTCATATGTGGAAGATAAACAAGCAAACAAACACATAGATACAGAGAACAGATTGGTGGTGACCAGAGGGGATGGAAGGTGGGGGGAGGGTGAAATGGGTAAAGGGGTACATTCATATAGTGATGGATGGCAAACAGACTTTTGGTGGTGAAGACAATGCAGTCTATACAGAAGTTGAAACATAATGATGTACACCTGAAATTTACATAATGCTATAAACCAATGTTACCTCAATAAAAATAAATAATAATAATAAAATTGATAGCTGTGGCTTTCAAGATCTCATTTTGGAACACCAGGTCAAGTATCTTGCTCTGTTCTCCAAGGTCCCTGGCATCCACCCTTGCCAGGGGCAGTGAACCTTGGCCTGAGTCCCAGCAGTGGAAAGACCAAAGAACAAATAGGAATTATTGAGAAGGAAAAACACATCAGGGAATATATCAAATATTATCCAGCTATACCTAAAGAGCAACCCCTCCAAAGTGTGGAGATAGAAAATCATCCATAGGGGCTGGCCCTGTGGCCGAGTGGTTAAGTTCGCGCGCTCTGCTGCAGGCAGCCCAGTGTTTCGTTAGTTCGAATCCTGGGCGCGGACATGGCACTGCTCATCAGGCCACGCTGAGGCAGCGTCCCACATGCCACAACTAGAAGAACCCACAACGAAGAATACACAACTATGAACCGGGGGGCTTTGGGGAGAAAAAGGAAAAAATAAAATCTTTAAAAAAAAAAAAAAAGAAAATCATCCATAGATACTCAAACTAGTGGGCACAGGTTTGAGGAGAAACATAAAATTTACATAATTTCAGCATACATCTCCCCAAAGTACTTCACTTAAAAAGGAGAAGTAGGGCCTGGCCTAGTGGCATAGTGGTTAGGTTCGTGCGCTCCACTTTGGCAGCCTGGGGTTCAGGAGTTTGGATCCCAGGCGTGGACCTACTCACCACTCGTCAAGCCATGCTGTGGTGGATCCCATATATGCGATAGAGGAAGACTGGCACAGGTGTTAACTCAGGGACAATCTTCCTCAGGCAAAAAGAGGAAGATTGTGGGCTGGGCTGGTGGCGTAGTGGTTAGGTTTGCACACTCCACTTCCATAGCCTGGGGTTTGCCGGTTTGGATCCTGGGCGCAGACCTAGCACTGCTTGTCAAGCTATGCTGTAGCGGCATGCCACATAAAATAGAGGAAGATTGGCACAGATGTTAGGTCAGCAAGAACCTTCCTCTGGCAGAAAGAGAAAGATTGGCAACAGATGTTAACTCAGGGCCAATCTTCCTCACATACACAAAAAAATTAATTAATAATTAATTATTTAAATAATTTAAAAAAGAGGAAGATTGGCAACAGATGTTAGCTTGTGGCCAATCTTCCTCACCAAAAACAAAAAAAAAAAAGGAGAAGAAGTAGCTTTAAAGTTGTGAAGTCAGACCCTCCTTAACCAAGTGATCAAAGTCAATAATATCAGTAATAGACAAACTGAAGGCAGGTGCTTCCTGATGTACCTGGGAGACATCACTTCTGTGCTATTCTTGCCCAAAATGCAAACTTTGGATTTAATCAGGCAAAACTGAGAGGAGGAACGTGCTAGAATAAGTCTTTTTTGCTCTTTAAAAATGTTAAGGTCAAGGGGCTGGCCCTGTGGCCGAGGGGTTGTGTTTGTGCGCTGTGCTTTGGCGGCCCAGGGTTTCGCTGGTTTGGATCCTGGGCACGGACCTAGAACCACTCAACAAGCCATGCTGAGATGGCGTCCCACATAGCACACCCAGAAGGACCTACAACTAAAATATACAACTACATAATGGGGGTCTTTGGGGAGAAGAAGGAAAAATAAAAAATAAAATCTTTAAAAAAAAATGTTAAGGTCAAGAAAGGCAAAGAAATGCTGAAGAACTATTCCAGATTACAGGAGACTAAATAGGTATAACAACTGAATGCAGTATGTGATTCTGGATTAGACTCTGGACCAGAAAATCAGAAACCCTAAAGAACATTATGGGGACAATTCACAAAATTGGAATATGGACTGTGGACTAGAAAATCGTATTATATCTATGTCAAACTTCCTGATTTTGAGAATCGTACTATGATTATGTGAGAAAACGTCCTTGTCTAAAGAGAGACACACACACACGCTTTTAGGGATAAAGGGACCTATCTCCAACTTACTCTCAAATAGTTCCCAAACGTGCATATCCATAAGTGTATTTAAAGAAAGAATAAGAACATGGGGTAAATATAAGCAATTGGTGAATCTGTGTGTTTCCCTCCCCCCCACCAAAATAAAGTTACTCTTGTTTCTTTCACGTTTCTTAACTCTAAAGTTCTGGCGGGAGAATGAGAACTGGTCCTGGAGACAGGAAACCTGGTTATAATCCACACATTCAACCAGAACTTGTTGGGCTATCTTGGGCTAGACCCTCTCTCTCTAGGCCTCTGATTTTATCTGCATAAATGTGAAGTAGGCCTCTCAGGTTCTAGGATTCCAGGACAGGCTGCCAAAATGGAAAGACCTGGATTTTTTTTTGTTCATCCGTTGGGATTTGGCTACTCACACTTCCACATGCAGTCTTCTACTCCGAGTCTCCACTCATTTGCCCAGCTGCCTCTGAAGCTCCCAGAGTAGATGGAGTCAGTGGCTCTTGAGTTTCTCATCTCAAGTTGGATCAGGTAGAGGGATGCTGCTTGTTTCAAAGGATGCTGGTACTAAAAGGACCAATTTTGTGTCTTGATTGGCCAAGATGTGTCAGAATGTCCAGGATTTCCTCTGCTTCTCTTTGAGGGGCGGGGAGATCAAACAGAGGCAGTGGTTATCTGCTAGAGGGAGCTACTGGCTTCAAAGCCTGAATGGGGTGCAGGGTCGGGGGAGGGTGGCCACCTGCCCCCATCTCAGAGTATCCAGGGGGATCTCACCCACTCACCTTGCTTCAAATTGCCAGGCTGAAGGTATCTCTGACTGAACATAAATAAGGAGAAATTAAACTCCCAAAGTTTAACACCATTGACGATGGTATAATACTGTTGAGCTAGAAAAAAGAGACTAAGACTTCTAATCGCTTCCTTCCCTTTCCCATTCTGAGCTTTTTCTGCTGGGGGAAAAAAAAGAATTATAAACATACAGAGTATGAAAAGTTAGCATAAATAGTGAAAAATTAATTTGAGTAAGGGTGGAAACTGCCACACCTAAACCAAGCAACATGTCATGGAGCCTTCTAGCCCTGGACACACACCTTCCTGAGGGCTCTCACACTCGATTTCAAGGTGTTAAATGTTCCCATGATAGAAAGTCCATGATGTGACAATTCAAGGTTAGGAGAAAAGGCTTCTGAAAATCCTGATATATTTGGGGGAGCGATAATTTGAAGAAAAGAAACCATATGGTTAATTTCATAGAACAGAAAGAAAAGGGCTGGGGCTGGCCCCGTGGCCGAGTGGTTAAGTTTGAGCGCTCCACTTTGGCGGCCCAGGGTTTCGCTGGTTCAGATCCTGAGTGCGGACACGGCACTGCTCATCAGGCCATGCTGAGGTGGCATCCCACATGCCACAACTAGAAAGACCCACAACAAAAAATTTACAACTATGTACCAGGGGATTTTGGGGAGAAAAAGGAAAAATAAAATCTTTAAAAAAAAAAAAGAAAAAAGAAAGAAAAGGGCTGCAGTTTGACTATGATATTAATATATTGGAATCCAGTCTGTGAAGGGGTTTTGGGTTAAGAGAGCAGACTGAAACTGAATTGCAAATATTCCCTGCCCAAATAAACTTGATAAATGAGCAAAAAAATGGGCTAACCCAACCCAAAACAAATCAATAGCAATCTAACAAGAAAAGGGGCATACACAATGCAACGAACTTTACAAGCTGGGAGCCACGATAGTAAAACGAAAATGCTACCATGTGGAGCAGCTCAGAAGGGCCCCACTTTTAACCAGATCCCTACAATTCCAAAAGTTGTGCTGGTGACTTTACAAAATCCTGAGAATTCTCACAAATACCCTAAAATCTGAGAATGAGCAAATGCATAGCGTATTAGCTTCCTATTACTGCTGATGAATTACCAAAAATTTAGTGACTTAAAACAAGATGAATCTGTTATCTTACAGTGCACGAGGTCAGAAGTCTGAGAGAGTTTTCACTGGGTTAAAAGCAAAGTGTTCACAGAGCTGTGCTCCTTCCAGAGGCTCCAGAGGAGAATCCACTCCTCACTGTTATACGGGGGAATAAACGTTCATAATGGTACTCACTTATTCACCTATAGAAGAGCCTAAAAATGAGATGAATGACATGAAAAGGAAGATTATAACAATACTGAATAAGACAACAAACACATTAAGCCCAAACCTACTACAGAGCTAATAAAGTAGGATTAGTAGGAATTAAACAGACAACGCTGAAAACGAGAGGAAAGATTTGAGATAATTATAGTGAGTGCATTTTATAAATAGAAGTCAATTAGAAGCTAATGATATAAAGACGGACAAAGGTGATCCAACATTAAGATACTGCTTCTCTGAAATGGAAAATCCAATACATGGAACAGAAGATGTATTTAAAAAATAAGATAAGAAATAAATAAAACTCAATCTTCAGATCAACGGGGCACACTGTAATTAAGGAAATTCTGGATATAGCCTACTTAAGCCATTGAGCATCAGAAATAAAGAAAGACAAATCACCCACAAAGGTTGAAATTCAACCTGGCTCTAGACTTCTCTGCAGCACAATTTTAATGCTGGAAGACAGGGAAGTAGTTTTTACAAAGTTTTGCGGAAAAGAAAGTGCGATCCAATGATATTATACCCAGTCAGGATGTGATTCAAATATAAAGGCAACAGGTAAACATCTTAATATATGAAAGAAATAAGGAAATATAGTACCAGTACCCAGCTGATTAAGAATTCAGAAGAAAGAACTCAGAAAGGAAGATGCAAAAACAAAAGGACTAGACGCTAAATCAAATTAAATCTGAATCTAATACCAAATAGTCATGGGAGTAATGCGACAGACAGACAGAAGGTGAGTTATAAAGCTGGTCATTAAATACAAACATTCATGCAAACATACATCCTATATAAACAAACAGATGTAACAATATCAGAAGTCTGGAGACGGGGAGATTCAAATGTTATGTTTCGTAAAGGGAAGTGATCAGCACTGCTTAAAACTGACATACAAACAAAAAAATACCTCTGAATTCTTAATGTTTCTCATAACAACTTTTTTAAAACTTAGATGATCTTTTAAGAAATACTACTTCTTGTAGTTAAAAATACAAAGGAAAACTTTATTTTTACTTATTCCTATTCTGCTGTTAATTTAAACTTAAATTTAATCCTTTTCATCCAAAGATAATATGTATAGTGTGACTTCATTTTTTTAATGAGTGTTACCACTCAATCTATCTACTTTTTTCTCAAACCACGTGTGTTCATAGGAAAATGTTCAACTAATATCCGTGGCTATTTCTGGGTGGCATATTTTGGGTGATTGTTCATTCATCTTAGCACTTCTCTGAATTATAGAGCAAGTGTCATTTTTTACCAAAACAATACAATGATTTTCTTTTGAAAAGAAGAAAAGCCTGAAAATAAATGCGCCAAGTGGTTAATCTGAGTGGTAGGAATGTGGATGATTATTACTTTATTCTTTAAACTTTTAAAATGTATTCTTAAAAAGTGAGATGTCTGGATGGAGTTCATAAAAAGAGATTTGGGCCCCCAAATTAGACACTGTTTCTAGCCTTTTCCAGAGGAAAGGGTCTTGACCCATAGACCTCCATTTGGACCAGTGTACCCTCTTGGACTACCAGGATAGGACGCCACTAGCCATCTAAGGTCTCATGCCTGACCACCTTTGCTTTGATTTCAGGCTCACAAAGCAGCTTTCTGATCATAAATTGGCTCTTTGTGTGATTTTTCTACAGAGAGAAGGAACAGACCAACAGATACTAACCATGCAAGAGTAGGGATGGTGTTTGTCTTGTTCGCTGCCATATTCACAATGCGTGGTGCACAGCAGACACTTGATGAATCTTCATTAAGCGACTGAACACAAGCTTAGATCTGCTTGACAGTTACACATTCAAGATACAAATCAGTAAGTCGACATTCTGGTTTATGCACTGGGCTCTGTGAGCTTGGTTAACAAGTCAGTCTGAAGGATGAACCACCCTCTGGATGATGACAGAATTATGATTCAGAGTTTATAAGGCTGACAATCCATGAACTTTCATGACATCACCAAGGTCATGCCTCCCTGTGGCCCAGATTTGGCCACAAGCTCGCCTCTCTCTACAGTTTTTCTATCTTGCCTCATTTCTCAAACTGTTAGGCAGGGCACCAAATGTTAGGTCTGCATTTTTGTGCTTATTTGTATATGACAGAATAACTTTTTTTGATATATACTTTTTTTGGCTAGAATTTATTTTTGCTAATGTAGGAGACCGTTAGAATGAAAAGGTAATTCGTACCACTCCTTCCCTCCTCCAAAGAAGGATAACCAAATTTTTGTTTTCTGTTGTTGCTTCTTTGGTTTTGGTAGTTTTGATTCTCTCACCACCGTGGGTTACTTATGACTTTGGTATTTCAGGATCAAAACCAAGAATTATCCAAAGATTACACTATTTTTATTTGGAAGTTGAGGGGGTGGGAATATGTTAGGAACCAAAGAGAAAGTGGATGAAACCTGGTGCTTTGAGCTAAAGAGGTGGAGCTGACTTAGTCTGGTGCAGTGATGATGACTTCCTGAGCCTGAGAAGAGAGCACGAATCCTGTGTTTCCAAAAGTCACTACCTGCCCCCAGCGTCCCTGATGAAGGGCATTTGTAGACCCTAGGCACTGCAGCTTGGAAGCAGCATTCAAGATCAGAGTGGAGGGGCTGGCCCGGTGGCACAGTGGTTAAGTGCGCATGTTCTGCTTCGGCAGCCTGGGGTTCGCTGGTTCGGATCCCAGGTGCGGACATGTCCCCGCTTGGCACGCCATGCTGTGGCAGGCATCCCACATATAAAGTAGAGGAAGATGGGCATGGATGTTAGCTCAGGGCCAGTCTTCCTCAGCGAAAAGAGGAGGATTGGCAGCAGTTAGCTCAGGGCTAATCTTCCTGAAAAAAAAAAAAATAAGATCAGAGTGGAAGACTGCAGAGAGGCATGCCCATCAGAGGGCAGAGGACCAGCTCTATAGCACCACTGGCAATGAGGGTGACCAACACAGACCTAGGACCAGACTCCTCCCGTAGTCTGGCCCCAGGTTTATCAAGGATTCTTATGTGAACTCATGGGTTGGAAGTCACAGAGCCCTGATAAGGACTGAAATTAGACTTCTTATCTACTCTGATGACAGGTTTAATTTGTCTAGGAAAAAACTTTTTCCTACAATGTTGCTCAAATTTATTTCCACGGTGTGGGAGATATCTATGCATGTGAACAAGAGCTGGAAGGGTGTGTTAACTTGGTGTGGTGCAGAAGGTTTTCCCCTCTCTAGATTTGCTTTAAGGCTTTTGTACTTACTAGATGTTGGTGGTCTAGGTAGCAAAATGACACATGCTGTTGAGGAAGATCTGACGACAGATCAGTGATGGTCGGTGAGTTCAGAGCCGCTGAAGTGCCTTTGGTTAGGAGTCGGGGCGTGGGGCACACACACTGATGCCATGCCCCATGATTTTTTGACAATCATTTGTCTTCCTATTATTATTCACAAAATAATATTCACATGTAATCAATGACTTTTAAATTATATTGCTTTAACTTGTAAATCCCTTGTAAAAGCCTGTTCCCCACAGTTTTTATTTCAAATTTGGTAAGGAATTCTGGCATAGGCCAGGCCCAAGTCTGGCAGCTCTCTCTCTTCCTTGAAACTTTATGAGTATCCAGTGGATTCTAAACAGTCCTTCGACACAGTCCACTGATAAGGGCAGCAATTAATTTCATCACTTGTAAATTATCAACATGAAAACAAGCCAATATTTTTATCTCTCCCCCTCCTCCTCCTCTTCCCAGGGACCAGGAATGGAGAGAAAGATTTGTTTAAAGTGATAGCAAGGCAGTTAATTGCAATGTTTATCAGTGGGCACTGCTTCATTTAGGCTTGTCTAAAAGTAAAACCAAGTCCACCGGGCCAAAGGCACCTTTGTTCTGTGTGTGGTTGGGTGCTTTTACTAGTACAGATGCCAACTAAAGATCAAATGAAGATTAACGAGTTCAGCCTTCCACTGTGATGTTGAATCAGTGAAATAAGACCTTCTGATCATGAGTGGATGATATGTTGAAATTCCACAGATCTGGTTCAATTTTACATCCTACATCTCACAAGAAACCTTGGTAATGTTACCTACCACCTGTGTGTAATGTTCAATTCACAAACACTTTCATACATCATCTCATTTCATTCTGAACACAGCTCTGATATATGAGCAGGGCAGACATTACTATTTTCACCCATCAGATGAGAAAAGCAAAGCCCAGAGGATTAAAATAGCTTGTCCACAGTCACAGAGTCAGCAAGCAGCCAAGGTGGAACTAGAACCCAAGAATAATGACTCCCTTTTGAATGCTATAGCCATTGTGCCCTGTTGCTTCCTGGTTTGGCAACTATGAGACTTGGTTGCATAGGTCTTACTTTCATATCCTCTTCCCCAAGGACAGCTGGAGTAAGGAGGATTTGGGAAGTGAAGAGCTAGCTGTGTAGATGATGTTCAGGAACAAGATTTTGGCGATCAAGGCCATGGCAAAGCCAGGAGAGTACTGAGTCCCAGGCCAGGGGTGTGGGTGTATCACCACCATCAGAGGATCAGGTAGAACACATTTGCCAGTTCATGACTTCTAACCCAAGAAAGAGTTCCTTAAACTGAAAGATGAAAGCAAGAAATAAAAATGACTAGATAGGGGCTGGCCCGGTGGTGCAGTAGTTAAGTTCACACTCTCCACTTCAGTAGCCTGGGGTTCACCGGTTTGGATCCTGGGTGTGGACCTATGCACTGCTTGTCAAGCCATGCTGTGGCAGGCATCCCACATATAAAGTAGAGGAAGATGGGCACAGATATTAGCTCAGGGCCAGCCTTCCTCGGCAAAAAGAGGATTGGTGGCACATGTTAGCTCAGGGCTAATCTTCCTCAAAAAAAAAAAAATGACTAGATAAAATGGCAATAATTCTCATTAGGAAACCAGAGAGAATGGGTTTAGCTGTAGTGCTTTTGACCTCAGAGGTCTTTATATTGATGCATAAAAAAGTAGGAATGATCAGAGAAAACAAGGAATTTTAATCCAAAAAGAGAACTATGGTCTTCAGGTATCAAGGAAACTTGGTGGGTCGAGGATCTCACCTAAAGTATGACTCAATGGGAAGTTGAATCATTCAAAAGAAATATCTAGTAGAAGGGAAAGGGGAGTCAGTTGAAATGTTAAGAGGTATAGTCTTAGTTGGAAATCCATGGGCCTGAAATAGAAGACCATTTGGGTGAAGCAAAAGGAGAGAGAAACCTAAACTCTACCAGTGGGAGTAGGCATCTTATCCAAATGGTTGCAGCAAATAGTATTAAAAGAGGTACAAATCTCAAGATTGGAGAACAGCTTAGAAAAGAACTCTAGTTTCTTTACATAAGGCAGGCCTTTAGACCCACAAGAAATTGCAGATCTGTTGGAGGGAAAATAGATGTTGGCAAAATTACAAAAATGAAAGTGACAAAGGTTAGACAAAATTCCAGCTCTCATCATTTCTGATTTCTCCCATGGCACATACCCAAAATAATCTGTGAAACTGAAGAAAGATTGCACACAGGCAATGTTCAAGGTTTCCAAGTGCAGAGAAAGATAGATTCCAGAAACAATACACCATTGGCAAGCCATAAAAATCCTAGCCCAGAGTATTTAACAGGTGGTTTGCCGTTTACAATGCAAAGCACGATCTTCAGGAGGCAGCATGAGTCAAGAGCAAGCTAGGACAAGGAGACTTCATTTCTCATGGTGACTGGACTGACAAAGGAGAGGGATGCAAGGATGCAAAGGACTTGCCATTAGCAAATTTCTGACATTCTCCCATGATATTGGACAAAGTAGAAACATGGGCCAAATGTTAGTAAAAAAGAGTTAAATTTGTAGCCTCTTGGTCTTGCCCAAAGAGTGCTTCCGTGTCCACAGGGGCAACAGCGGACTGTTCTTTAGTTGGCTTCTGAGCTTGACCTTTGTCTCAGTCTTGATCAAACTGTCTATTAATAACTTGAGTAAAGACATAGAAGCAGTAGTGTACTAAAGCTGGCTTGTGAAAATTGATCATTAAATTTTCAGAAAATTTGGAGGCAGGCTGACACCATCTTGTTAGCTTGTAATTGGTCCTGGTGGGGTATTCTGGCTACAGAAATTAGCAAGCACTACAAATTAGGGCCTTTCCTTTCCCCTCCTCCCAAGAACTGATTGTTAAACATTTACTACCATACCACTGAATAGAAAACAAGTATATTAATTAGAATTCTTTTGACTAAAGATAAATTAGATTAAACAAACAAAAAATAGCAGTTTCAAGTACATAACTGAAAAGTCCAGGTTAGAGTTGGCTTCAGGCAGAGTTGAAAGCTGGACTTAAATGACGTCACAAAGACTCAGTCTCTCTCTCTCTGTTGTGCTTTCCTCCATGTTGGCTTCATTCATCAGTAATTCAAAGCTCTTATATCAGCATTGCAACTCCAGTGGAAAGAGAGCCCCTCTTTCTCAATAGTTTAAACAAAAGATCCAATCACTTTGAGGAGGGGAATAGAATGCTCTGATTGTTCAGTCTGGCTTATGTTCCCATCTGTGGGTATAGAGGCTGAGATTGGGGAAGTGTCTGGCATGATGCAGTTACCAGGAGAAAGGGAGATAGATGCTGGCCACCCAAGGAGCATGTGTCCACCAAGTGCATTTTCTTGATCCATGAAAAGGCAAAGGAATTATAATTCAGCTAAAAAAGTATAATTGCTGGATGATTGGATTAATGAGGATTATGTCAAGTCAGGAAATGTAAGCGCTATAATTGCTTAAGCACTCTTGGAGTATAGTATTCGGTTCTTGGCGCTGCACTTTACAAGGGACGTTAAATATCGACAATGCTGATAACGTTGTCCTAAAACTAGGTATGCAGAAGAATGTATGAAAACGGTTGAAGAAACCAGAGAATCTTTGCTTTGGAAAAAAGACGACTTACGAGCACACAGGATCTCTGTCTTCAAATAGTGAAAGTCCTTTTCTAGCAGAGGGCATCCTCTGTGTGACTCTAGAGGGTACAGTCGTAGAATCAGGGGACTGATTTGGCCCAACATAAGAAACTACTCTCTCATCATGAGGGCTGCCCAACCACAGAATGGGTTGACTCTTAAATCAGGGAGCTCTTTCTCACCAGAAATGTTCAAACAGAATTTGCATGACCAAACTTTCAGCAAGCTATAGCGTTGGCCTGGGATACTGCATACTGGAATAGCATTTTACATGGAAGTTAGGTTCTAAAGTCAGTGGCTATCACAAATAGCCAAAATCACCCTAAAAATTACCTATAAAGTATGGCAATATAGATCATGGGTTTGTGCATATAATACATATGTATGATACCAGCTCAACACAAGGTTGACACAAGGGAAGCCATATTGTAGAAGAGAAACCATATTGTAACTTTGGATGATCTCTGATTAACTAACCCAGACATGCTCTGTAGATTTTATGGCCCTTCCCAGCTGCTATAAGTTTATAACTTTGTTCTTTTAAGTTCCTTAGGAATGTGATGACACCCAGGCAGAGAGTCTATGCTGAAACCATCATCGACGACAACTGAAAAGTCAGCGTACAGGGCGTTGCTCGAGTCTCTGACGCATATCCAGTAAAACAAAGGACTATCAGGAACTAAGACCAGATGGCTCCCCACCTGGAGACCAGTCCCCTGTATAACTGGCCTGTAGTCTTTGTTCTGTAAGATAGTTCTTTTCGGACATTATTCAGCCATCTTCCCCTCACTAGCAAGCTGTAATAAGTCCTTTCTCTCCTACCACCTTGCCTCTCGACTATTGGCATGTCTTGTGGTGGGCAGATGACCCCCCTTAGGCAGTAACATGTATAAATATATAATGTATTTAATAACACACAATAGAATAGAGAGTGTAATCTTTTAAAACCTATGAGAGGTATATGGGGATGAAATAAAGCAACCATTGATTCAAGTCTCCTATTTCACATTCAGCTTGGGGCACGTATTGATAGAGTACAGTAGTGGGTGCATTGTTAACAGCACCTCACTGTTCCCTCCCACTACTCTACAAGCACGTTTCCTTGAATCTTCCTGACCTATAATAAAAAAACTTGACTGGCCTTTGTCCCTGATTCCTGGCAGGAGACTCTAAATCATTGGAATTTCCCAAGTATTAGGAGTGTCTTTGTTATTCATGAGCCCCTTGGATCACACCTGAGTTTATGCTAAGAAAGATGACTCAGGATGGGGGCTGGTCACCAGAAAGACTATGTGATTAGAGGGTTGGGACTTTGAGCCGCCCAACCTCCAGGGAGGGGAGGGGGGCTGGAGAAAAAGTTAAATCACACTGCCAGTAATTCAATTAATCATGCCCATGTAATGAAACTCCAGTAAATACTCTAGACATGGAGCTGAGTGGAACTTCCCAACTGGTGACTATATTGATGTGCTGAGAGGGTGATGAGCTCTGATTCCACTGGGAGAGGGCAAAGAAGCTCTGGATTCGGGACCCTCCCATCCTTGCCCTATGCGTCTCTTCATTTGCTAGTCCTGATTTGTATCCTTTGTAATAAAACTGGAGTCATAAGCCTAGTGCTTTCCTGAGTTTTGTGAGTCATTCTAGTGAATTATCAAACCTGAGGGTGTTGTGGTAACCTCTGAATTTGTAGCCAGCGGTCAGCAGTGTGGCTGACATCCAAAGAAAGGGCCGTCTTGTTGGGGGCCATGCCCTTAAACCTGCAGTCTGACACTTACTGAGTGATTAGCATCAAAATTGTGCAGCAGGACACAAGTTGGCGTCAGAGTAATAGTTAACTTAAAGAAACATGGGATGTGATTGTAGAGTACCTCTAATGAGTCTTACTCCAAAAATTCTACTGTTCTAAAGTAAACAAAATTAATACTTTTATCTTGGCCCATAGAAAAGCCATTAGGTAATTGTCTTTTGATATCTCACTTTATGAAATTTATGTTCAAAAGATGCTGGTGATATAGTAGTTAAGTTCGTACACTCCGCTTCAGTGGGCTGGGGTTTGAGGGTTTGGATCCCGGGCATGGACCTACATACCGCTGGTCAAGCCATGCTGTGGCGGCATCCCACATACAAAATAGAGGGTGATTGGCGCAGCTGTTAGCTCAGGGACAATCTTCCTCAAGGAAAAAGAGGAAGATTGGCAATAGACGTTAGCTCAGAGCCAATCTTCCTCACCAAAAAAAAAAAAAATTCAAGAGAAGTAGAACTTAAGAGTGTTTGGCTTATGCAATTGCACATCACCAACCCCTGTTCCCATAAAGCAGCTAATATCTAGTGTAGAGGAGCTTGTCCACAGGTAGGTTTGGTCAGTCAGGAAGAGAAGGCAGAGCACCTCTTTCTAAATTTGAATATGACTGGGAGACACCAACACCATAATAACAAGATGAGCATGCCCACCGCCTAATGGCTTAAAGGTTGGCAAGATTTTTCCTTTCCCTTTTTCTTTCAGAGAAATGCGAATCAAAAATGTCCACTGCCAATTTCACAGAAATTTAAGGGGAGGGGAAATCCCCTTGCAAGCTCTTTCAGGGCCACAGGACAATGCGTTATTTTCCCAGTCCCTTCAATCAGAGGCTAACAGCAGCAGCATTCATTGAAAACACAACATCCATTCAAATCCCTTAGGATGCCCCCAGAGACATGGCCCTGCTCCCTTGGCAGCGAAGGGCAGGGAAGGAATTCCCAGAGAGCAGAATTAGGATGAAGGGGGACGTTACAGGGGGACTGCCTCAGCTGAGTGTAAGGAAGGCCTTTCTGAGTGGAGGGGGCTTCTCAGGAGATTGAGAATGAACTCTCAGTTACCAGCAGGGTCTCAGCTGAGGGTCACTGCCACACCACCAGGACAAGTGGATGAGGAGATGTACACATCCAGTAAGGGGTGAGGGTACCAGATGACATTTAAGTCCCCGCAGCTCTGACAGCCTCTGGTTCTAACCCGACTCTGCGTTCCAAGTATAACTAGGGAAAATAATCCCACGTAAGGAGACTTCTCCGCTGTGTCCTTACCGTGGCTATTTCTCAACAATAAATCCCGCTAGAGTACCTCCTGCATGATGTTATTTAGGGCAGTTAAGGGAGATTTTGGAATTACTTCAATGCCATTTAAATTCATTATCTAATGCTAATTAAAATTATCTGTTTCACTGTCACCAAGGAAAATCTTGTTAAGGAAACTGAAGAGCTACAGCGAGCTGTCACTGAGCCGGGAGCAGACGCGTGCTTATAGCACCACACATCCTACATCACTTTTTTTTTTTTTTGGAAGATTAGCCCTGAGCTAACTACTGCCAATCCTCTTCTTTTTGCTGAGGAAGCCTGACCCTGAGCTAACATCCATGCCCATCTTCCTCTACTTTATATGTGGGACACCTACCACAGCATGGCACGCCAGGAGGTGTCATGTCCACACCTGGGATCCGAATTGGCGAACCCTGGGCCGCTGAGAAGCGGAACTGTGAACTTGACCGCTGCGCCACTGGGTTGGCTCCCATCCTATGCCATTGACAACTAAGGGCAAGGGAGATTTAACCTGGCAGTGTACCTGGCCTCGGGCAGCTTTTGAGAGCCAGCCTTCTGAAGAGCAGTCAGCTGGATAGCAGGACACTGGCCTCTGACCCTATGTCATCTTGGGGCAGTCACCTCATCTCTCTGGGTTGGGTTAGATCAGTGGTTTTCAATTGAGGATGCACAGTGGAATCACCAAGGGAACCTTCAGCAATACAGATACCCAGGGCCCACCCCAGACCAACTAAGTCAGAATGCCTGGAGACAGGGCCTAGGCAGCAGTGTCAGGTGGTTCCAATGTGTAGGTGAGGTTGACTACCACTGCGTTTGACGGCCTCTAAGGACCCCTCCAGCCCTGTGCCTCTGGGTCCCTCCAGACTGACTAAGTATTGGGAAATCATTGGCTTAGTTCGTCAGTCTTTTGCAGACATTGGTTGTGAGTCTGACTCAACTGGTTTCCACGTGCGTATCAGCGAGGAGGTGACCACTGTTAAATCACGGTCCATGCCTTAGTTATTTTTGTATACGTCTAGCACATACTAGGTGTTCAGTATTCATTTGATGAATGAATGGTGCAGAGGCCAACAATTCAATTTGCAATTCACGACATCTCTCTGCTTCACTTTGAGTGGCATTTTAATCATTTTGCTGCTCTTTATCACTTAGCAGAGTAAGGAGAGCTAGTTACTAAAGTTAAATAATATGTTAGACTTATCTTTAATAGCAGAATAGCCCAAAATAGTAGCGGCTTAAACAAGAGAGAAGTAACACATAAAATCTTGGCTTTCAAAACATGGTCCTGGGACCAGCATCAGCCACTTCATCTGGAAATTTGTCAAAAATGCAGACTCTTGGACTCCAAACCTTACCTGCTGAACCAGAAACTTCAGACATGGGGCCCAGAAATTCGTTTAAACAAGCTGCCCAAGTGGTTCAAGAACCCTGCCTTAATAAAATAATTTGAGAACTAGTCAGTCCAAGGCTAGCATAGCAATTCCATGAAGTTTCCAGGGACCCAGGCTTCCTTCTGCTCACCACTCCTTCACCCCCAGGGTAAAAATCTTGCCCACATGATCCAATATAGCTGCTGGAGTTCCAGCTATCACATCTAAGTTCAAAGGAGTAGGATGAAGAAAAGACCCAGAGAAGGGCACTCACTCTCCTTTAACATGACTTCCTGTCTGAGTACAACACTTCCTCTTACATCACATAGGCAAAAAACATTTCTGTGAATAAGGCTGGAAATGTTGTCTTTGAGTTGGCCACAGGCCACCAAGTTAAAAATCAGGGTTCTGTTTCTGAGGTACTAAGACAGGAAACTAGTTGTTTCTGCCTTAACTAATCACTCACTGATGGTAATAAGGAAAACTAAAACTTACGAGTGCTTTCCATGTGTCTAGGCCCTGTGTTAAATATATCACATGACAGTATCTCATTTAACCTTCACGATTCTATGGGGAATTATCATTCTCATTTTGTAGATGCAACAACTGGGGCTTGCAGAGTTTGGTTAATGTGCCCGATGTCACATAACTAGGAAGTGATGGAGCAGAACTCCATCTGCAGAGGAGATAAACAGAGGCTGTTTATCTGCAGAGCGTGTTCTTAGCCTCAAAGCTATGCTAGTCTGATGAAAGGTTTGGTGGAGGAGACAAAAGATGAGTAATAACTGATAGTTTACAGCCATTCCTTTATAGCAGGAATAATATAACACTGGCTTTGCCATCACTTAATAAGGTTGAGCTTGCAAAGCAACTCCCGCCTTACTCCAAATGGCTGGATTTTTTTTTTCTAAGACTGCATTTTCAGTTCACTAGGACTGGAGTGCAGTGGTGTCTGCACATTAAGAAGCTTAGGCCTAATGCAAGGGAGGATCAGGGTTTGTGGAGTCTGATGCTTGTACAATGTAGGATCTCCCCTTAGGAACAAAATTATTAAATTATGAACACAAAATTATGTAGCAGGCTTTGGAATGCCTAGCAAGCAAGTGGCCCTGATGCTTTAGCCTCGCTGGCTTCACAGGAAACCTGCTTCCAGCCTAATGCTTCTCTCCCGGCGCTGCTTGCGGATTGCATGGGGCACTGAGGACAGACCTGCTGACACCAATCAGGCAATCATGGGCGGTTTCATCTAGGAGGGACATTGGAGATGACATTGATCAGGGTTTTCTAACTTTGTTTTTAACAGTAGAACACTGTTCCGAATCTGAATATGTCACACAGACATAACTGGGTTTGCTCTGGTTGGAGCTCAGGAGGTTGGTCAAGGGCCCCACCTCCTCTGCCCCTGCCTCCCGCCACATTCCAGCCCCCCAGGCGTCTCAGGGCATCCTGGGTCTTCGAGGATCCCATGTGAAAACCACCTGATTTATTGGCAGGTTGGCAACTAGAGCTCCTATCTGTCCACAGATCTTTTCACTCTACCTTAATAATCCTCCCATTCCTAGGAGCCTTTTGCCGAGCTGTCTGTCACCTTATCTCAAATGCGGTATTTGTTATATGGCGGAATCAAAGCGCAAGGTATTACCTGCTTCTATGCGAGTCGGAGCATCTCTCTCCTACTGCAGCCCTGGCGGCGGAGGGCTGGGTACTCCTCCTTCTTCAGTCACTGGAGGTTATGCTTCAATGGCTGGTTTCTCTCTCCCTTTGGTTCACCAGCACAAGTGCTGGGCACTCCCAGGGGAAAGCGAGGGGCAGGGAATGGAACGAATGGGCAGAGTCTGTACCACTGAGAGGAAAAGAGTGGGAACCCCTGGGGTCATGGGGACTGGAAACACATTTATAAATTGAGCACAGGTAGAAGTTATCTTAATAGCATGAAAAAAGAAAACACAAAGAGATTTAAAGACATATCACACGTAGGCACCAGAGACATTTTCTCTTCCATCTTTGATTTTCACTGCTGACTGACAAATATGGGCTGCAAACGTATTCCTTTCCACTTGCTGGAATTTCATGTCTTTCGGACTGTACTTCTGGTCTTGGCAGAAGTTTGCCTTAAGAAAATTCTCTGGAGAGACATTTAACTGGAAGTAGTTCATTTTTCATGGACGTATTGCTGTACTTTTTTGCCGTACTTTTTGCCCACCTAAGTTGTGCAACAAATTTTCCCACTGTGTTGCTTTTTCTTTCACAGCTTTTCTTGGTTCAGACAATTCTCAAGTAAGTTACAGACGGGTAATATTACCCGACATTGGTCTTCTAATTAGAAAGGGGAAATTCTTCCATCAGACCCTTACTTTCCTCAATTATAGAATCTCCCTTAAAAATCTCAAGCTGGTGAGAAGTTTTAATATTAGTCAGTAACTAAAATTATAAATCTCTAAAGCTCTCTTTAAAGCAAATTAAACTTAAAATGTAATCTAAATGGAACAGAATAGCTTTCCACAGAATAGCCACATCATGACTGCAGTTGACAAAAGGGTAAGTGGAAATAGTTTGCTTCTCCTTTTCGGGAAATGGCATCAACTGGCTGATACTGTTCAGAAAAAGGGTGAATATGTCCCTTAGGGTTTGTTGTACTAAAAGGCTGCAGAATAACAGATAACTACGTCTATAGTGCAATATAGAGACAAAAAGCTACTTTGTAAACATCAAAAGTATTATTTCCAAACATTAAAAACATGATTCACATACAAATACATAATGCATCTAAGACTGACATAACTCATCAATGAGAAGCCCAGCAGGGTGGTGAAGGTATATATAGTGATGGGGTTCAGGACATGCTACCCCAAAATATGGCGCCTTGGCACACTGAATGCTTAAGCTGAAGGAATTTGAGAAATGGTAGGTGCAAGAAGGACTTTCTGATCTTCCCCTGAAACAGGTCCTAAGACCCTACTGTGAGAGGTGCCCTTCATACCCCAGCAGGAAAAGGAGGACCCTGATCTCTGAGGATGGAGGACGCTCAGAGGAACCTAAAGGAGGAGGCTCTGCTCTTTCCCCGAGTTGACCACCTTTAACTCACACCCTTTACATCATATCACATTTTCCCAGGACCTTCTACACTTCACCAAACCTCGCAAAAAAATGCTCAGGTTTAACTGCTTCTTCAGGCCTTCATTTCCATCCGAAGGCTCCCACGTCATGTAGAACTTAAATTTTTATGCTTTTCTCTTGGTAATCTTTTTTGCTATAGGGGCTCCGGTTTACAAGGGTAGCTTAGAAGAATTTAGGTAGAGGGAAAATTATTTTTTCCTCGTCCAATAGCTATATACATATTCAATAAAAGAAAGACCACCAGAATAAGATTGCAAAGTTAGATCTACACTGGTTAATGTTCTACAGGGCAATAACACTGTAATCTTTGGCGCTGTCTATTTTGGACAGAAATTGTTTGCAACTTATTGACATTCTACATATTGTGATCCACCACCTTTCCCGAGTCTGGACCCTAATTAATAGAATAGCATGTCAAACACAGTTACGTTCCGCTAGAAAAGTCAAATAGCTTTGCGGTTTTGTAGGCAATGCTCTAGCATAGCTTTAAATGGTGCAAATCTTTTTGCCTTATTTCTAGGCTTTGGATAATTTTACTTAATAGTAGCATCATTTTTTGTTTTAATTTTTATCTGTACACTTTAACCCTGTGACTTGGGAACCAAACAAGGCAAGGAATATCTGACCTAGGTGGGGAATCATAAATGTCGAACAGAGTTTAACAAAGCAACTTCACATACACAATTACATTTGATTCTGACTCCAACCCTCTTAGATTTTCAGGTATTATCTCCCTTTTTACAGATAGGAAAACAGAGGTTCATAAAGACTGTGACTTACCCACATTCCTGGTCAGAGCCAAGCCTCAAAGCCAGAACTTCTGAAAACAAGCTCCAAGTGCTTTTCACTGTGGTACTGCTCTCAACAACTCCTCACATTTGTAGAGAATCTGATTGTTTAAAAGCCTTTGTAAACTGATGGAACATGAGGCAGGTGGCTTGTTTCATAGAGGAGGAAACTGAGGACGAAGATCACCTACCTAGCAAGTGGGTCCAAGTTTCCCCAAGTCCAAGGCTCTTTCCTTTACAGAACAATTGTCTGGAGTTGCCCACTTTGTCTCCTGGTGCCGACTCACATTCCATCTCTGGATGCCAAGGCCACTATATGAGTTGAAACCCCCCCACTTATCAGGAAAGTGACCTCAAACTACCCCTTCCCCAAGGAAACCAACTCCCTTTCCAACCCGTCTAGCTCTCAGTATTCTGCTTGGGTTAAGTTGAAAGACTTGAAGGAAGGTGTTGATCACAGGCTACAGCTAAAGGTGCTGTTCCTACCAGGGTTATTTGCATTCTAAAAGGAGCTGATTTGGACTCCCGTGCTTTTCACCCTCTGCTTCCTACTCAGTGACAGAAGTGACTGCAAGGGCCCCCCGACCCCCTATCGTCTCTTACCCCAAGCACTAGCTACAAATGATGGCCTACACGTTGACTACTTTTCAAATGTACATAGCTGTTTTAAATTGTACAGTATGTCCCTAAAAGTGGTAATGAGTTCATGGAACTTTCTATGTGATTTCTTAGCCAATATATTATACTCAAAAGTACAAGTGTAATTTTGCATTTTGGAGTAAAGGTTGCTGAAATGTCTGATGTTAAAAATCTCAGAGATGGGGACTTTGACTTCCAAGGCTTGACTTCCAGAGTTGTCCCTGCAACCTTTCCAGCAATCCCTACATCTCACACGATTCTACGGCCCGTATGGAAGCTGGCCTTGGGAGAGAGCCCCACAGGGCGTCAGGTCCAGTTCCAGGTCCTTCACATATACAAACTCGTTTAATTCTCACAGTGATCCAGTGAAATGTGCATCATCTTCTTTTTATAAATAAGAAAACTGAAACTGAGATGTTATGTAACTTGACCAAGGATGCCCAGCTAACAGAGCCAGGCTTCATACTGTGGTTCTATGCTGCGCTCCTAGCCACTATCCTATATTGTCTCTAATTTTACCTGATTTTCATTTTCCAAACTGATACTTATGTGCAACTATAGAGCAGAAGACATGTAGGTGTAAAAAAGTAAAAAAGAAAAGTTTTGAAAGGGGTAAAAAGCTACTACAGAAAAACAGAGCAGGCTCATGTAGAGAGGAAAAGATGGAATACTCTTATTTTCCTAACTGTAACACGCCTTGACCGTAAAACCACCAATTATTTCATGTATCACTAAGAAAAAAAGCTCCTGGTAAAAATGACGATGCTAAATGCCATTGACTGTGAGATGCATCCTTTCAGATTTGTTAACATGTGAAAAAAAAAGGGGCATGTTTAGAATTGATGAAATACAGTAACATCCAGGCAGGCAGCACCAGGCAACAGGCTAAGGAGCTTGAGATCCTAGGGGAAGGGGGAGAGAGCATCTTTCACCATTTCTCTCACAGAGGCCCCAGAACCCTATGCTCTGGTTTTGGTCCCACGCCAGATTCTGATTTGACGCTACTTATCAAGAAGCGTACTTCACCCATTAACTAATCATCGTGGCCAAGGGACTGGTGGTGCGCTCTGGGAGACCTGGGTCCTGTGTGCCGGTGGAGGCAGGTGATGATGGGTTCACCTACCCACATAGGATGACTACGAAATGTGGGAGGAGGGGAACCCCCAAAGAGGTGCCAGCCAGACCAAAACGTACATCTACCAGATTATTACTCCAAACAGACACAGTGGATTCCAACAGATCTCTATTTAGAACTAGACTTAGGTATTAAACAATACAGATAGGGCAGAAAGAAGAAAACCCAAGGCTTGTCCATTTCCTCAAAAGCACTTTCTTGCTGTTACCCAGGTCTTGAAGAATCATGTTTGTTCTTTCTGTCACTGCCTACTGTTGAATGTAACAGGAGCCAGTCAATGTGTTTACTGGTGGTTGCAGCAATAAGAACATGAGTTTTAAATGCAACAGGATTTCTATCTAAAAGGAAAAGTCTGTTTTCAAGCATCTGGAAGTCGTTTAAAGTATCTAAATTATTCATTATGCTTAATTATAGTCATCAAGAGCACAAAGTCAGATGATTCTCATAACCTTACCAGATCCCTATCACCTTCCACTGAAGCAGTAATCACGTCAGGCACAACCAAGAGCTAAACATTTTCTCTCAAGATATAATTAATTCTCCTAAGAACAAGAGAACTTGGACCAAAATTTCTCATGACCACGTTTTTTGCAGCTCTCTTCATCCACTTACATTCAGCAACGGGCATGAGTCCATGTTTAAAAAGTGGAGAAACACTTTGATGAAAGATTCCAGACACCATTCCTTTATAGGGATGGGAGTGGAAACATTGGCGCCCTCTTCCAAGGCACTGTTTTGGGTACAAACATGTACACAGCAATCAGTGTATGTTTGCACACTTTGGAATGTAGAACAGAGCAGCCATTTAGTTGCTATTCATAAAAGACATGCAATCCGAAGAGCATATTCTATCTCCTGTAAGACTGTTCGTTAAAAGACCTTAAGAATTCATCTGGGAAAGAGGTTAGGGAATTTGGGGCACTTCAGTGATTGTATTTTTAAATTTAGAAAAAGAAAGATGGTGTATTAGTTTGCTAGGACTGCCTAACAAATACCACAGACTGAGTGGCTTAAACACAGAAATTTACCTCCTCATAGTTTCTGGAGGCTAGAAGTCCAAGATGCAGGTGTGAGCAGGTTGGCTGCATTTGGCGGCCTCTCTTTGTGGCTTATCGATGGCCATCTTCTGTCTTCACATGGTCTTTTCAGTATGTGTTTGTCCTAATCTCTTCTTACAGGGACACCAGTCATATTGCATTAGGGCTTGCCCATATGACTTCATTTTACCTTAGTTATGTCTTTAAAGGCCCTATCTCTAAAAATAGTCACATTTTGAGGTACTGAGCGGTTAGGATTTCAACACACAAACTTGAAAAGGACACAATTCAGCCCAGGAAAGATGGAGATGACAGTAAACTTAGTTTCCTCAGGACAAACAACATCAGAAGTGACAAGCTCAAATGGCAGATTTTTCAGTTTTAGTGCATTGGTTTTGGTATAGAAATAGTTGATTAGTGGCTCAGTTATTAACTGTTGCTTTTTTTGAGACCTTGTGCTCTCTTAACCATTATTCTAAAAATACACACCCTCATCTTTACAAGACTTACTCTTCAGAGTGATTAATCTGCTATAATTAAGATGTAACCTTTTCAAAATTTCATTGAAAATAGCAACAGAAGTGCCATCTCAAATTTTAAAGAGCCAATCCTTTGAGTTCAGGCATGCAGGAAGGCATTTCCTACAAGGGCCCTTATCCTGCTATGCATACTGCCCCAGGCTCCCCAGGAAAAACGGGGTTCTCCTTCCTTCTAGGCAATGTCTGATCCCTGGGAAAAGCATGGGGTTGGTGCAATCTGAAAACTACAAAAAACTGAATTTGAAAATTAAAGACATTCTTAAATTCACTAAGCTCTTCCATGGAAAATATACCCTCCATTCAGCCAGGTGGGTTGTTTTCAGTTTGGTTAAAACCATTTGTAGATTTCTGCTGAGAACAAAAATAGTATAAACTCACAAGAACGAAGTAAACAGGAGAGAACCCATCAGTGAGCGAGCAATAGCAACAACTATCAGGAAGAACAGGAAGCTGTGAGAAAGTAGCAGGGCTGAGAAAGCTGAATACCAAGTGCATGCAAAGGAGCAAGTTAATTCTCACCGTCATACAAAGAAAATCCCAGCAATTAGAGGTGCTAAGCATTGGGGAAAGCTGGGGTGAGGCCTGGGATGGAAAACAGGGAGATTGGCAAAAACTACTTGACTACCACTCTATCCCTTCGCAGAGGCCGACAGTTTATTTTGTGGACTCACGTTGGTTCAATTTCTCCAGACTAGGAGGCCCCAGGTACAAAAGAGTATGAGGGTGAGGCGCTGTACTCAAAGCAGGTGGGTTAATTCAGATCAGCACACTGAGTGTTGAGCAACCAGAATTCTGGCTGCCAGATGGATTTCTCTCTGGAGGAACTGAATTGCCCCAGGCAAAAAGCCTACAGATCCTGACATCTGGAGGACTCCAGTGAAACAGCAGCATCCACACCTGATCACCTGTGCAATGAAGAGTCAACAGTAGAGAGCAGGATGGGCTTGCCCCCTTTCTGATCAGTTTTAAGTGTCTTAAGTATATAAAGAGAGCAAAAGATCCTCCAAGAAAGCCTCAAACTTGAGAGAGACCAAAATAAACAGAAAGTGCAGACAACAGAAAAGAGAAAAAGCAAAGCAAAACAAAACAAAGTACGATATCCCCAGAGATGTTAGGAATACTTCATTTAAGAAACAAGAAAAGAACACTTCAATGGAAGGACTAGCAGACAAAGTGAAGGAAACATCTTACCCAGAAAGCAAAACAAAAAGCCAAAGAATTGAAAAAGAAAATCAGAGGGCCAAATTAGCACATAAAATCTGAAAAATGAGAGTTCCAAAAAGAATAGAGAAAACAGAGAGGGGAAAAAGTCACAGAAACAATACAAATTTAGCTCCCAGAATGGAGGACCTTCACTTTTCTGACTAAAATGATCAACAAGTGCCAGCATGAAGAATGAAAAACAGGTGCACATGACACACACAAATGCACATGACCCTGAAAGACAAGAAGGCTGGGGAGAAAAAAGTCCTGTAGCCTTCCAGAGCAGCCCTACCCTCCACCCAAAAAAGGCCACATATAGAAGACTGACAATTGGATGGCATTGGACATCCATAACAACTCTGCAAGCTGAAGAAAATAGCCACCACTGCCTTCAACATTCTGAGGCAAAGTTAATTTCAAAGTGGAATTCTATATCCAGCTCAACTAGGTACCCAGATATCAAAGGGCAAAATAAAAATACTCAGATTTTAAAAATTTTACTTCATATGCATCCTTTTTCCAGAAGTTACTAGAGATTGTACCCCATTCAAAAGAAGGTGTTAAGCCAGAAAAAGAAAAGCATGAGATTCTAGAAATGGGCTTTCCACAGAAGAAATAAAGGAAGGCCCAGGATGATGGTTATGCAGTCCTTTAGGACATCCAGAAAGCCAGCTGGCTCCAGGAGGGATGTCTGCCGG
Source organism: Equus quagga (assembly GCF_021613505.1). Lineage (NCBI taxonomy): Eukaryota > Metazoa > Chordata > Mammalia > Perissodactyla > Equidae > Equus > Equus quagga. Next base: position 105,429,272 of record NC_060272.1, read on the forward strand.
TTGACTTCATGTACTGGAGAGTGTGGAAATTAGTATTCAGAGAGAGGTTAGCACACTTTTGGCTGCACGTTTCTAAAGATCCAATTCAAAACAGCCTTAATGAGCTATGAGAGTTATTTTTCTCACATAGCCACAAGTTCAGGACTAGGGCAGCTCCAGTTATTTATTCTGCAGTTCAGCATCATCAAAGTTCCAGATTCTTTCCACCTTTTGCTCGGCCATCCTGAGGATGCCTTCTGTCTTCTCATGGCTGCAAGAGCAGTGCAACAGCTCTAAGCATCCAGTCTGCACATACTGAAGTCTGCCAGCAGGAAAGGGACTCTGCCTCGTGGGTCTGAGATCTAAGATACCTTTCCCAGGAACGCCACTTCTCTTCCCAGGTTCACCAGCCATGCTTCTGCTTAAATCCATCACTGACTTAAGGGATGGGCCCTCAGGATTAGTACATACCAGTGCTCTTTTGCACAAGCCACACAACAGAAATGTTTGTATGGTCTTGTGGAGTAACGGATGAGGCTTTAAAAATCTCAGCACTTCTATGACCCACTTGAGGCATACTGGGTGGGAAATCAGACCAGTCAGGGTACTGGCACCACGGGGAAAAGGGTGGACATCATAACTACATGGCAGCCTCACCATCCTGAAAGAAAAGAGGAAAACGGTGCCTGCTAGAGAAGAGTTTAAGCAATTCTGATGAAAAGTTTTGGAAAAAGAATAGGAATGTAGAAAAGTAGACAAATGAAAATAAATGAGACAATTATTAATTCCAAGAAAAATAAAATAGCATAGGAAATGTAATGACAGTTCACTACTTAATTCAGTATTTAACAATTTATGTTGGCATAAACATGCAAACCCTGAACACTGATTTATCGAAAATCATGCAATTCTATTGGGGAAGATAGAAAAGAAATGGGGGAACAGTGGTGGTGAAAAGTCTTAATCTGTATTTTCCCATAATAGGAAGTCAAAAGAAAATGCCTAAAATGGATAGATTAAAAAAAACCCCAAAACCCTAAAAATTATGTATTTAAAAACTTAGCAGAGCTAAAAAGAATTGTAAGTAGGTGCTTCTGGGGAGGGCAAGGCAGGGGTGTGGAGTGCGGTAGGGGTGTGGAGTGCGGCAGGGGAAAAGATTGCTGCTTTCGTTAAAAGTTTTATAGCATTCTAACTTAAAAAACTATGTACGTTATTTTTTTAGTCTCAAAGGTGGAACAAACAGGGTTTCTGCCACTCTCTCTGAATGGAACCAGTAAAACACAAACCACAATGTCCTGGTCAAAAAAAAGCAAGCTCTGATGTTGCCTTTTCCCCATTCCTCGCCTCACCCCATACCCAGTTCCCCCAGCTGTCCCACCTCCACCCTTGACCGCTGGGTGGCGGAGGATGGGGGGAGAATCCACGCCAAAAGAATTGTAGGAATTGCTCTTCTGCTCCTTCGCAGGGTTCAGTGTGCCCAGCAGGAGAGAGGGCAGCAGGTGGAGTCCTGGTTGCTTCCATGTTGGGAGGAGTCCTGGGACCTGTAGTCTGGTCAGGAAGCAGCAATTCTCCAGCAGGTGTAACTGCACTGACAGACTCAAGTGGGCGTGCTGTTACAGCAGGCTACTTAGAGAGGGCATCGAGCACCAAAAGCAGCCAGGTCTTCCCAGGCAGGGCTACACGTGCCTGCCTCATCTACCAATCCTTCCAAGCTTTGTTGCTAAAAGCCAAGCAGTTTTAAAATTCAAACATCCTACCAGCACTTAAATTCAACCTTCTGCACTGTTAACAGATCTGCACATCCTCAAACCCTACAGGCTTCAACTACTTTGGGGACAGTCCCAAGGGAGAAAGTCTCACCATAAGGAGCTATTTACTTGGAAGGCCCCGACCCAAAGATAGATTTTCCCAGGGACCTTGACCTTAACACTGCTACCCATTGTGATCCCCTAATTCATCTAGTGCATGTCCCCCTTGTTACAAGTCTTCACGTACTCAAGTGGCTTTCAAGCAAATTTTAGCATGGAACCAACCCATAAGGCAGCTAGAGGCATGCCCCTGCCCTGTACCCATCAAGGCCCTGAGGCTTCCTGAAGTTCAGTCCAAAACCAGTAACTTCTACACCTCACTGCTGCCACCAGACTCCCTTTGCCTTTTCTCCACATCCTGCCTTCCTTTGACATCCTCTCAAGTCCTACCTCCTCCATGAAGCCTTCTCAGACTATTGCTCACTGAAGATGTCTTCTCCCCTGAATCAACTCACGTAACTACTTTAGGGATTAATAATTATTATTTTTTGTGAGGAAGACTGGCCCTGAGCTAACGTCTGTGCCCATCTTCCTCTATTTTGTATGTGGGATGCTGCCACAGCATGGCTTGAGCGGTGTGTAGGTCCACGCCTGGGATCCAAACCTGTGAACCCCAGGCTGCCAAAGTGGAGCACACGAACTTAACCTCTATGCCACCAGGCTGGCCTTCAAGCAACAGCTTTAAATATATGTGGCTGGTCCCACTGCATACAACTGTTAAACCTTTTACATTACTGCCTCACACTGCGATTTACTTACACTCAATATGACAGAGGAGATGGCAGGGATTAAAAGAAAAAGACCATTTTTAGAAACCATTTTATAAATAGATTCTCATACAAAGAAGAAACACATCTACAGAGCATCCAATTACAGTAAGGTGGACCCTAGCCCTTCTTTTCTGCACTAGGAAAACAGAACAGAACAGGGAAAACGATTCCATCTCGCTCTTAACTGCTTCCACTTATGTAGTCAGTTTTTCCAGTAGAGTTTCTATTCCTTTGCTGGTGCTTTTGTGTTTTTCCAGTGCGGGAATCAGGCTTTTCAGTCCAGCTTTGACTTTGTCTGCAACTTCTTGATCAGAACTCTGGAGAAGGCTGAAGAGAGAAGACAAAAATTAAGAAACAAAAAATTAAATTTTGTAAAAATCCCTAAATCATCTGTAAATACTATCCGCATTCACAATATAAAAACTGACTTGTGAGACAAGTCTTATAACTATAATTTTTTTTTATCCATCAGATGAATGATGGAGGCTAGTAGCCTATATTCTAAAACCACATAAATAAAAAAGGTTTTATAATGTTCCTGGTGGAATCACTCAAGCAAACACAGGAGCAACTTTGTTCCATGTAGAATCGGTCCTAGCTTCACTCTGCTCATCTTACGACTGACACACTGCCCTAACATTATTTACTACACGTATTCCACCCTTCCTTACCCACCTAGGTAAACTCGAGAGCAGAGACCCTGTGTTTTCTTTCTTTACTTCATGGCACCACACGTACAGAGCAGATGGCCAAGAAATGCCTAGTGAGTGACTGAGTTAACACGAGTGAGTAGGGGCACCCAGAGGAAAGGTGGAGGCATCAAATCTAAGCTGTGAAGGGCCTTCCTTCTCACTGAACGCTGGAGCTAAAACATTTAGTCAAAGGATGAAGGCTAAAACATTTAGTCAAAGGATGAAGAGCCTTAACTTGGAGCGTTTTAACTGCCTAGATTTAAAACCTGCCTCTGCCACTCAGTAACTATACTACCAAGAACATGCTATCTAAATTCTCACAGATTCAATTTCCTGACCTGTAGAATGGGATCAAAACAGAATCCCACCTTCTACCAAACAGGGTTGTTTTTTGAGGCTCAAATGATCTTGTATCTAAAGCACCTAGCCAGACCCTGACACTTAGTAGGCACTTAATAAATGTGAGCCACTAAATAAAACATCAGCTCTACTTTCTGAAACCTTGCTGGAGTGCTTTATCCCCAAAGATGACTGGAGCCCTGGAGGCTGGTACAAAGAAGGCCCCTTTCTCTTTAAACAGGGGCTGGGACACAGGCACTTGACCACAGAACACCAGGGCTGAATTTCCTGGTCTCCCCACTTCTTCACAACCACATTTAAATGTTGACCTCTGAAACACATCCTAGAAAGAAGTCAGTTGGCATTTTTGAAAGTCCCTGGTCCCAGTAACTTCCATCACGTCAATAAAGAGGAGGGTAAGTTAGCAGCACCAAGCAGCATTCCACTATTTGCAGGAGACAAGCAACGAGTAGAGCTTGCCACCTGCAAAGGTGAAAAAGTTGAGAAGTAAAGTGCCCTTTTAACAGATTTGTGACTCACCAGGTGTTTTTATTTTATATACCTTGGTTAAGCACACAGTCACATAACACATAATAGTAATAAGTTAATATTGAACACACATATCAGACATAAAGCCAAGCATTTTATACACACCATCTCATTTAGTTTTATAACATCCTAGGATTGTTATTAATCTAATTTTACAACCAAAAAAATTAAGACCCAGAAAAGCTGAATAATTTACCCAAGGCTACACAGCGTGCTGGGTCTGGAACCCAGGCACTCTGTCTAGAGCCCATGTTTTTAAATGCCAGGGAATTCTCCTTCCCTCAGTTATTTTTCAGACTGCATACAAGGCTGATTTTCTTTTTTCGCCTAGAATGCTTTTTCACTTAGTGTAAAAAAGGTTTAGCAAAAAAAAAAAAAGAGAGAGAAAAAAAGTTGCAGAAGTTTTAAGTAAAACATAAACAAGCAGAGAATTTTACCAAACAAGTTAAGCACATGACAATATTCTAAAACCAAACAAAAACAATTATTGTATTAACCAATTACTAGGGTATCTATAGTTCAACCTCCTTCAGAACCTCAAATAGTGTACGTGCTCCTGTTCTAAGTACTGTTCCATAATAAACCTATGGTATCCTTCTTATGTTTGAAAGCCACCCAGGGGAGCTCTGATTGATGAGCAATCTTTATAAATTAATTTCATGGCAGCACTGAAATTTTTAGTTAATTGAGTGTAATGAAAGAATGTGGCAAGTAGGTATTTAATACTCCAAATGCCTGGTAAAAAAACTCTATCAAAAAAGTTCATGTTTCAGCTAATGGATTCTGGCTGTTCAACATCAACTGGAAAATTAACTAATTTTAATGAGAAGTGAACAAAATTATCTGTATCACCCATATATTTGGAGATACTGACACACCTGAAGAAATGAATGCTCCATATGGAGTGTGTGTGTTTGCGAGCACATATTATATAATGAAGAAACACTTATCACATTTACAAAGAGTACAGATCAAATTGTATAGCATGTTACACGTGAGTATACTGTGGGAAATTCAAACTAAGATTAATATCTGTTCTTCCAAACCTCAGCAACACAGCAACGGAAAAAAATCAACAGTGAATGCCTCAAAACAACAAGCAAATCTATTTTAAAATGAATGTTGTTAATAAAAGACAACTTCTATTCTGGGAATAGAATGCATGGAAATTTCAATGACCTGTAAATTATAAATGCAACATAACTATGTCCAGCGAACAACACACAAATTAAGCATACGCCTCAAAATTCACAAATCATCAGTTTTCTATCATTTCAATTAGAAATAAGTGAATAGCATGCAGACTTCAGTAGCAAATGCTTCCAGAATCCTTTTAGAATAGTTGGAAAATACTGCAACAAAATTACATGTAAAGTCAGTCATGACTGAAAAAACAACTTTGTCACAGTTTTCATAGGGACAAGACTAATTCATTAAAAAGAACACAACTATTTTTTTTTGTGGAAGATTAGCCCTGAGCTAACATCTGCTGCCAATCCTCCTCTTTTTGCTGAGGAAGACTGGCCCTGAGCTAACATCCGTGCCCATCTTCGTCTATTGTATATGTGGGAAGCCTACCACAGCATGGCTTGCCAAGTGGTGCCATGTCCGCACCCAGGACCCGAACCAGCGAACCCTGGGCTGCCAAGGCGGAACATGTACACTTAACCGCTGCGCCACTGGGCCGGCCCTACAATTACATTTTTGGCCAAAACCATAAATATGATGAAACAATCACATGATACAAATACTGTATGATCTGTCTTATATGTGGAATCTGAAAAAAAATAATTAAGTTAAATTTAAAAGAGCAAGGGAAAAAATAAAACAAAATAAGAAAATGATATGCCCTCTTCCACATTTTCTTAGGATGGTGCAAATGGGTTGCGACAGGCTTACAGGAATGAGGACCAGATGAGGAGTCATGATATTAGCTGAACTATTGACTTACTATTTAATAATGCGTATTTTTAACCAAAAAATGCTATATGCCAATAGGTAAACTAGTTGCTATGGATTTCTTTGGGATTTATAATTAATCATGGTGAAAATAATGCTACAGAAAACATAATACACTTGCAAATTCTACAAATTATGTAATTTACAATGATTGGGTGTGAGGGGCTCTATAATCTGGAGAGAAAACCAGGAGGTAGTGAAAGAGATCCCTACAAATTAATCAGATGTAAATGGCTTTCTTGAGAGGAAAAAAAAAAAAAGGATTACAATCACATTTTGGTCAAAACCATAAATGTGGTCAAACAATCAAATGGCACCTGTGGATCTCATAATTTTATGATCCAGGACATCCAAAAGAGGGCAGATGAACTGCAATGACTGAATGCAAGAGTTACATTTGCTTTCTAATATTTGGTATACCTGTCCAGACCATGAGTGACTGAGAGTAATAGTATATTAATAGTATAAATAAATATAGAACCAAAACATAAATGTGAAGGAAGCGTCTTCTGCATGAACAGGCATTCAGGATGAGGACACTGCACAGAGAAAGACACACCTTATACCTACCTAGAAAGAATAATGGCACCTCGATTTACACTAGCCCAGGACTTCAGGTTCTTCATACCAACATGCTCTACAAGCGTTTTTGCAAAACAACCTGCAAAATATACTGAAACTTAGTGAATATCACATAGCAAGATTTAAACTCCCAATCTCCTTTCCTACTGCCCTTAGATCTGCAAATATGTTTTAATATAAAAGCTAATAAGAAGAGTTCTCACCTAATATCCCTTAACACTAAAAATTCCAGCTCAGGCTTATATAATGTGTTTTTAATACAGCCATTTCTTTCAACTCTGATCCAAATCCTAAGCTATGTTTAGCAGTAATTACTCAAGAGAAACAATGAATTCTTATAAAACACTCACTTGGTCATGTTTGCATTTCTTTGTACTATTTAATGATTTAACCCTGACCTGAAAGGTATTCAGGAAGTAAATGTTTGACAGCAGCACCTCGTGTTTGGCTGGAATCATGTTTTCCCTCACGGAAAATGCTCACTCAGAAAGTGCCATGAACACAGCTAGTGGTCAAACGACTGTTCTGGCTGACACCTGGTAGTTTCTCTGTAGAGAGCTAGACATTCTCCCGTCAAAAATACCATTCATCTTTTGTTATTATAGTACATCTGATTCCTAAGGTCTTGGTATATTATCTTATTCACTGTGCCATCTAAGTGTAACCAATTCTTGGACAAAAGAGAAATTCTGATGGCTAGGACTTAGTGCAGATGGAGGTAGGGACAGTCTATCTTGAAGGCAAACATCTTGGGTAGGTAGCATGTATAAGTCACTCAAAGATATCCAAACGTAAGGACCCTTGAAAAGCAAAGAGGCCTATGGCTATTTAGCTTTTCATGGCACATGCTAAGGAGGGACAGAGAGCAACTAGTGAGACAGATGGTGTTTTCCAAAGGTGACCACAACACTATTTTCTGCCCTCTGTGTTCTTCTAGAATATTGCCCCTACGTCCCCTCCACCAGAGGCAGGATCAATGTCTTCTTTTGAATTTGGGTGGGGCTTTGTTACTGACTTAACCAAGAGAGTACAGTAAAAGTGAAGTTAAATATAACTTCTGAGGCGAAATCGTGAAACTACCACGCACCTGCTTTGTTCTCTTAAAACCTGACCACCATGTTCTGAGGAAGTCCAAGCAGCCTAGGGAGAGGAACTGAGGCTGCTGGCCTCAGCCATTGCCACCATTGTGAAAGTGGATGCTCCAAGCCCAAGCTGAGCAGCCCCTGATGACTGAGTAGAGCACAAACAAGCTCCACCAAACCCTGATCAAATGATTGTTGTTTCAAAAACTACTAAGTTTTGAGGTGGCTTGTTACACAGCAACAGATAACCTAGACAGCTAGCCACACTCATTTGGTACTATGTGAATATGACAAATGCAGGAGGTCCAAATGGGCATGTGTTAGGGCTGTCAGTACAATTTAATTAAGAAGAAAAGTCACTAGAAAATTGTTTGTATTTTAAAAGTAAGCCAGACAACTTTTCTGACATAAACTCAGCTCAACTGTGCACCAACTTCTTAATAACAAAAAAGATGATTCAATAGATTATTTTTTCTTTAAAATTTATTATAAGTTTTCTTTTACAAAAAATTTACAGTAAAAATAGCTCCCAGACTCTATTCACAGAGGAAGAGCGAGAAGTGACAGCTCTACTGCTATACTGATTGCCTCACTAGCCATTAGAACTGCGACTTGCCTCGAGACATAAATTCACGATCTGTCACTTTTTTCAGATGCAGTAATGGAAAGCCCAAACTGCTTTAACTCAGTGGGGGGGAAATCTCTTTAGCGGCTAAAATACCAGACGGAGTTCGAGTTTAGCAAGAGAAAGTCTGGTCAAAGACAGGACTGAGTGGGGAATGGTACGCAACTTTTCAACTACGTAAAAGATGCTGTCCTCCTCTTGTGAGCTGAATTTCTACAGAGAAGCTATAAGGTTTATAAAAGACCAGGAAGCGCCAAGGACTGGCCTGCTCCTTGGTCACATGTATTTCACTGACAAATAGGCATCAGTTCAAAATTCTCTGATGCGGATAATTTTCTTCTGCTTATCCTTGCCTCAAAACTAAAGATAAATATCATGCTTTTCAACTGGGGCAATGATACTCACAAATGGGTCCCCCCTCTACTCTGCTCTCAACATCCTCAAGGAACAGAATGGCGCTTTAGGGCAATGGTCAAGCCCAGTTAGAAGTCTGAAGCAGCAGAAGAGGGAGAAGAATGACAGAGGGCGGGACAGAGAACGAAAATTAAAGCATTCTAGGACACATTTCCAGCACTCACTAAAGCATTATTTGCAAACACTAAATCATTTCTTATTCACAGGCATCATTTCTAAACACTCAACAAATTTTCATTTGAACTTAGATAGTCGGCATAAAGTTCAGGGATGCCAGAAATTACTGAAATTCCACATAACACAAGAAAAGGTCAAGTTTCACAGCCTACCTTCTCTTCCATTTTCTTTCATCTTTTTATCTTGCTCTATTAACCACTTCAGAACTAGATGTCCTGCAGGATGTTCTGCAACGTGAAGCTATGAGGGGTCAAGAAGATGTTAATTTAAAAAGCTGTTTTCATCCATGCCGTGGCCTACAATCCATTCTGTATCACCACATACAAATAAGCCAAGTTGAAAGTTCTACACGGCTTAAGAGAAGAACCATTACACCTGGAGGGACCAGAGAGCTATTCCAATCCCCAGAGTGAAAAAAAGATAATTACTCAAGATAGCCACTGAAAAGCAGTTCAGACTCCCCAGTTAGAACAGAACCACCACAGTGTCCATCTTAAGGTCATGCTAACCACTTTTCAGAGGGCAATATGCACTTCTGAAGTACAAATAAACTTATGGGACAGAACACTACAGCAGAAACATTAAAACCTAAGGCTGAACGCTGTTTAAGGAGCTGATGAAGGCCCTGCGTGAACTGGCTCCCACCTTCCCCTTCTCTCTGCTCACTGATTTCCAGCCCCCTGGGCCTTCTGCTCTTAAATCCGCTGAACTCCTTCCTTCCTTCAGGCTGCTGCACGTGCTCTTCCCTCTACCTAGAATCTTCTTTCTACCATTCTTCACTGAGCTACCAATCCTCTGGGTCTCAGGTTAGCTCTCACTGCCTCAGGGAGGGCTTCCTGGAATAGGCTGCTTCCCATTCTTACACAATCTCAGAGAACCCGTAGTTTTCCTTCACAGCATTTATCTCAATACTGAATTAAATAATTATTTGTGTGTATATTTATTTAAATACTGGGTTCCCCAAAATGGTACGCTTTGGCGGGGCGGGGGGAAAGTGTTGACCACTGCCTAGCATATATATCAAGGGCATGAATCAATGAACTTAAGATACAAGGCAGAATAACATGAGGCCCAAATAGTATAGACAGGAGCTATCAGAAAGAGCAGACTTTTTAATGAGAGGGAATTACTAAAGACTTCATGGAGGAGGGTTCTGGGGACCCTGAAGGATGAGAAAGGCTTTCAACAGGGAGAGCACAGGAAAATGAAACATGGGCAGCACTGGAGGCTGAGGGAAGTACACACAAATGCAGAGGGATGGAAAGTCCACAGCAAATTCAAAATAGAATTAAGAGCATAGAATATGCTGGAAAGGCAGCCTGAGGCCAGTCACGGACAACAGAGTGCCACATTAAGAGGATTTTGGTTTCAGTCTGTAGGTAATATGGAGTCACCACAAGTTTCTGGGAAAGACTGTGTTGTAACGGCACTGTGTTTTGAATTCAAAATTTCCAAATGTACCGTTGGTATGAGGTGAGTTGAGATAATTATCATTAAAATTCTCTTCATAGCAATGTTCTCAGTGACTGGAGTTTTTGCAGCCACCGCAGCTTTCCCGCCTCGTATAAATAGCACATTACCTCTCCATCCTTGCCACCTGGATGCAGCTCTGCTGCTGCCAAACTGGCAATGGCATCCATGGCAGGCTGAACGTCTCCAATGGCAGCTCCCAGAATGTCAGACACCAACACACAGGCAGACTTATCTAGCACCACTTCTTGGGCGTGTCCCTGCAGGTAGCTTAACAAAGCTGGAGAAATGGATTCTAAGAGCTCTCGTCGGCGGATCGCGGTATCTTTCTTACTGTTGGAATGTTGAATGAAGTATCAAGGTAAGATAAATGGCAAAGAAAACACAGCGATTTCATTCTCACAAAAACCTCAAAGGGCTTATAACAGTCTGTGTCACGCTCTATTGTCTCTTTCCGTTGTATGTGTAGATGAGCCATCGATTTGAGGGTGGGATATCTGACCTTCATCTTTGTGTCCCCAGGATCTGAATAGTGCCTGGCACAGAACAAGCACCCAATAAATAAAGCCTGTCTTATACAATACAAAAAAGCCCCACACCAATCCAAAAACTGAACTACAACAACAAAATATCTTCCAAGACAATACATGTTTAGACTATTTTTTGGATTCTACTCTCTAAGGTACTTAATTATGTGGTACCAATAGTTTTAAACATAAAGCAAAAACAAAAACAAACCACACACTTGAGTGCCTACTATGTGCCAGGTACTCAGAGGCATTCTTCGGGCATGACACTTTATTTCCTTTTCAAGATAAAAGCTTTAAGAATCTGCCAAAACTACAGGCTTAAAAATGGAATTCACTTTTTGAGTTTTAAAAAGGGAAGGAGCAGGTGAGAAGAAATGCATGCGTGAGCAGACATCTGGAAGCATGTTATACTCAAAACTGACAAACAACCAGAGCTGAGGAATAAAGGGCTCAAGCCATTCTATTTGTTCTGACCTGTGTGCGTTTCCATCTCCTTTCTGCAGCACTTCAATGATTTCTCGTACCGTATGTGCAGGATCTCTGGGGCTTAGTAAATACAATAAGACCTTCCTTCCATATTTGTCATTTATTATGTCAGGCAACGAACTGATAATTTCCTGTAAAATTATAGAAACAAAAATGAATCTATATGTTTAAAATAAAGTACACTCGGAATCTGAACGGTAAAGAAGGATACATACTTAATTATTTTCCCCAAAGTATTTAACAGAAAACCCGGAGCCAATTCTGAAATCGTCTCATTAAAGCACAAAGAGATTTACAACACTCAGAACACAGAATCGATTCTCCACTGTGACTATCATTACTGAACAATCCATTTATATAACTGACCAAGCTCAAGGACTTGACAATGTTTAAAGGAGTTATGGTCATTCACTATAATCAGTATTTCTTAGGCCACCATTACTAGGGACATGGCTTGCTAGGGTCAGTGAGTAGACAGGGTTAACTTGCAGCTGCACTTAAATGTAGCACCAGCATTGATGAAGAACGTTCTTATTAGAATTTCCCCACTGAGATGTATGTGAAGGGAGATAAAGAAACTCTGTTAAGTAGAACAAGTGAATAAAGCTTTTAAAGTTAGGTTGCTTATTCATGGCAAATGAAGGCTGTTTAAGTATCGCACTGAAAACAAAAGGGGGAGGGGAGAAATACATGCAGAGACTCCAAGGAGCAGTTACAAATAATTGAATTCTCTGACATTTCCAATCAACTTACCAAGAACAGTAACCTCCTTTTCTAGTTGCCTGAATTTAAGTAACAAAGGCAATGTCATCCCCACATCAACTAAGCTCCCGTGTAAATTTGCTGATGTCTTCAGACAGAAAAGTCACTGCTTAAAAATTCCTTTATTCTTAACAGAGAACATGCAACAGAAAAACCATGTTCTTTCCTCCCTCTAACATTCCTTTTTCTTGTTACAAGCCTAACAGATACTCAAAGCCATACGTGTTTGAGCACCAGACTTTCTGCAGAACCGGCTGGGGCCACAGCAAGAATTCAATCCAGCTCCCCAGGTTTACAGAAGAGGAACCCACAAAGAGGAGAGGCGACTTGCTGGAGGACGCAGGTGTCAGTGGCAGGGCTCTGACTGGTCTTGGTCCCCTGACCCCACCTGTAGTCTCTTTCAAAGAAATCATACACCCCCTCTTAAGGAAAAGAATTCTCCATGAGAAAATATACTCAGATCCACTCTTCTCTTAAGCACCTATTTATCACAACAAGCTTAGTAATTTTAGTGCAAGGAACCAAGCTAAAAATTAAGCCAGTCATCAACCAGGGGATCATGACACTGAAATTCGTGACTCCAAGGTAGATGATGGAACCCCAGATTTCACACACCACATTTCTCTTTTTAAAATCCAAAGCTTCCCTCATTTTCTGCACAAAAGTAGACTGTGCTTCCTATAATTAATAATAGCAGCTAACACTTATTGAATGCTTCTAGTAACCAGACCCTATGCCGAGAGTGGTACGTCCATCATCTTAAATATTCTTCAAATCACCATGACAGAGGTACTATAGTTACCTTCATTTTACAGATAAGAAGCCCAAGATTCAGACAGGTAAAGTGACGCATGGTAGAAAAGTAAAGGTCACTAGTCCAGGGTATGAGAGAGCCGAGACATGACATGAGTGCCCATTTCCATGATTCTGAACTCCACGGCTCTCCTACTTTTGAGGAAGTTTCAGTTCCATATAAAGACTTCCCCACATGACGTAAAAGTTTTCAGAGAATAGGTGCAATAGATCTAACCATGTCAAAATGAATATAAAGTTCAACCATCCAGGGAAAATTATCTCAAAATTTCAATAATAAAGGGGAAGATAGAAAAAATGTAGACACCTTATCCTGGGAGTGGGTGCTGTCCTGTAATTTCAAGGTAAACATGCCCTAAAGTGGACTCAATATATGCATTTCTGATAGGGAAGCACTTAGTGGCACACACATGGGCTACCTGTAGTGTGGCTTTTCCTCTCCTTATGGTTTAATCAACTCATAAATGAAGAAAGATGCTTTCATTTGTTGACAGAAGAGAGTGAGAATGATACACAGCTTAGGCCAATTTCTACAATCATTAAAAAACTCCCACAACTCTGCTGGGGTATAAAAACCTTAAAAAAATAGGGGCCAGCCCTGTGGCCAAGAGGTTAAGTTCGCGCACTTTGCTTCGGCAGCCCAGGGTTTCGCTGGTTTGAATCCTGGGCGCAGACAGTGGCACCACTCATCAAGCCACAAGAAGGCGGCGTCCCACATGCCACAATGAAAAATACACAACTATGTATCGGGGGCTTTGTGGAGGAAAAAAAAAAAAACCTTAAAAAACCACTCTGGGGTATAATATCTTTGAAACACTTGTTTTTTCAGGAAAAAAAAATGGGGAGAGTACGCAATGAGGAAGTATAAACGGCTGCTATTTATTTTTACTTAAATTTTTTTCTTGGTGTAAGGCGGAAAGGGGGTGGCATGAAGCCAGCACTGTACTCCTCAACACACTTAACCTTCACTGTGGAGTCTACACTTAAGGATGAGTGGGACACATATGGCTTGGGCAGAAACGGTCTCACCTCCACATGAGAAGCTAGGACTTCCGAGACACGCATAAAATCCATGCACAAATACTACTTAAGGACTAGTTCCCAAATTCATTGAACTTTTACTGTCTTTCAGTTTATAATTAAGGAATTTAGAATCTAAACTTATGTTCATTTAAGGTTTTAAAAGAGTGCAATGTTTACAAAACAATCATATGAAACAAAAAAAAGTTTACTTAAAATTGTGACATCATCTAGTTCTCTCCCATCTCACCCTGTTCCAGCTTTCCTACCATCATAAACATTCATCTTGGAAAAAGCAAAAGGGAATAGTCTAAGTGCTGTTATATCATGGAGCACTAATTCGTTTCTCTTTAACCTGGGTTACAGAGAAAGAGGAGAGAAATTTCTAGATGATCACCTGGAGAACACTAAGTACAGTTACGTGTAGAAACAGGGAAGAGGCAGCTATGGGAGAGCTGAGTTTGTGCTGAATTCAGTCTCTGGGTTCAAGCTGACTAGGCTTTGGCAAATCCTTGAACCTCTCTACCCATCAATTCCCTTATCTGTAAAAGGAAATGACACACCTGCCTGACCGGGGGGCCATCACCAGGAAGAAATCAGAAAATTCACACTGAAAACTGCTCTAAAGTAATTATTTTCATATTGAAAACACATCTCTTAACACTAAACCATCTTTAACCAGGGATAGTAAATAAAGCTGGTGGAGTCGTGAGTTTGGCATCCTCAAAAGAGAGAAAACCCCAACAACAAAGTTTCAATTTTAAAGGTTTTCGACTTAGCTTTCCCTCTTCCAGGAATTAACATGGAGAAAATCACAACAGGCCTATTTGTTGTAATTTCTTCTTCTCATGCTTTACTCTAAAGCAGGCATGTGAACAGAAGAAGTAAAGGGCGGGAAAAACAAAAGGTCTCCTTTCTGAAGACATGTTTGGCCACTTCTGACCTCCTTGTGTTGGAAGCCTTGCCAGATTCTTTGGCACTCTTGTTTGGCCAGCACTCTTTTAAAACAGGAATGTAAAGGTCAAAATAGAGGGTGCACACTGGAAGCAGGGTTGGAGGGCACATGCATTTGCAGTGGAAGAAGGAAATGCAAAACGCCACAGACATTACTGAGAACCGAGCCTCCAGTGCACACAACACTATGGTAGGTTGTACACAGGGACAAAAAGAAATATAGACAGGCCTGAACCTGAAATAGCTAAAATCTACCAGAAGAGGAAAGAGAACCTTAATAAAAAGTTAAGAGTAAACATAAGAGATGTAAATAAAAAGTTAATAACAGAACTTTTCATGGCTAATAACGGAAATGTAGAAGGAAGGTTAGATCACGAGGCAGTGACTGCAGCCTCCTGAGTGTTCTGTTTTAAAAATATGGTGATTTTATCCAAAAGTCTACCTCTTTGGCCACACTCAAAAAATTGGAAGATGTAGTATAAAGCACCTAATTTTGGTTTCTCAAGATGAAAAAGTTCTGGAGATTGGTTGCACAACGATGTGAACATACTTAATACTACTACACTGCACACTTAAAAAATGGTTAAGATTGTAAATTATATGTTATGTATTTTACCAGAATCAAAAAGAAACAAAATTGGAAGATCCCCCACTATGGAGCTCATATTCCTAGAGACTGGAGGTTCTCCCCATGGACAGGGCATGCGCTCTCTCCTTTCCCACAGCCCAGCCCACCCCGCACCTGGCCTGCCTCACTCATTTACCTGCCTGGTTAACGAACGTTTCAGAGTTTGTGAGCCCTGCGTCAGACCATGATTAACTGCTACATGAATGGATGGCAAAGACAAATTACAGGGGTTGGGAAGATGGGAAGACCAGGTCTGGCTGGGAGATCAGAGAATGCTATCAGGAGATTGAACTGGAGCTTGGTCTTAAAAAGAGAAAAGGAGGAGTGTTTATCAGGATATGATTTCAACCTGCCATTTCAGGAAATCCAGTTACTATGAACAGAATGCTTAGCAACCCTAAGCTTTCTTAACTATTTTTAAAAGCACTGCATAATGCAATAGGTTTTGTAGTGGCTGGGTGGGAAATACAGACATGTGACTCCATATAAACCTGTGTGCAGCTTACTTAGCAATGCAATGATTCTAAGCAAATGCTTACAGAAACAAGGAGACAAATAAGAATGCTCACAGAATTATTTTGAATAACAAAAAATAAAAATTTTAAAAGGTTTTAAAATTGTAAACAATCTAAATGTTCATCAATAGGAAAATGGAAAAATTAGCAGTATACTCAGAATACTATTTGGCATTGAAAAATGAGTAATTTAGAATAGGGGTAGGCAAACTAAGGCCTAGGAGTCAAATCCAACCTGCAGCCTGTTTTTGTACATTCTATAAGAATGGTTTTCACATTTAAAGGGGTGTTAAAAAACAAAGAATGGGTGACAGTGATCATAGATGGGCCACAAAGCCTAAAATCATTACAATCTGGCCTCTTATAAAAAACACTTGCTGACCCTGATTGAAGAATCTCACAAATATGATGCCATAAGAAAAAAGGAGTTTGCAGGAGAAAACATACAGACGTCATTTATATAGACTTTGTAAACATGCAAAAGAGTACTACATACATCGATATATAGTGAAAGGCTAAGGAAATGCATGGGAATAACAAATACAAAATTCATCACAGTGGGTATGGGGACAATATACAATCAGGGACAGGGACACAAATGGCTTGAACTTTAACTGCATTTGTCAAGTTTTACTTCTTTGTCACATGGTGGGAGGGTGGGTGTTCTTTATTGCTTTGTACCTTTCTGTATGTCTTAAAGATAATATATTTTAAAGCATGCATCAATATTTATTCACTCTCAAACAGTAGCTGCCAGTGTACTTATTTCCTTTTCAGAACACTGCTGTCAAAGCAGTTGCATCATACCAGCAATTCCAGGGTAAAACTGGTCAAATTTTATGTTTATTTTGGAAAGTCAGGTAAGTGGGAGAGTCTGTGTCTATTTTGGAAGGTGAGGCTCAGCTGACCAGGCTGTGATTTCAACCTGACATTTCAGGAAGTCTGGTTACCCTGAACAGAATGTTTGGCAACACTAAGCTTTCACGGGTATTTTTAAAAAGCACTGCGTACTGCAACAGGTTTTGTGGTGGATGGGTGGGAAAAACGCAAGAGCAATTAGCATTCCAGAATTTTATCACTAGCTACATAGTTTAATGATACACAGAACCTGTTAAGCGTCTGTCAGCTGGAGTCAAGATATCAGCAAATCAGGCCACTCTGAGGGAAAGCTGCCCTAAGTGTGAGAAAGGCATTAGGAATGTGTGTTAAGTAGTTGTGAGAATCAAACTGATAAGCCCAAGGAATTAAAACTGTTTCAACAGCAACTTTAAGTGGGATAAGTATTTGGAAAAAATTTATCTAGCACACAATTGTGGCAAATCCTGAAGGAAGTTTGAGGTTTCTCTTGAAATCTATTTGGAACAGTTATGCAAATTTTAGTTGTCCAGAAAACATTAAACAAAAGCAGACTTTCAATAGCCCAGCCTGTTTCCATTTTCATTAAACAACTTTATTCATTTAGCCAATCTATGGCCTCACAGCTCTGTCACCAGAATGAAAAACAATCATTATCGATTGGAGTCAAAAGGGTAATAAAGTCACAAGGAACACGTCAAAATACTCAGTTTGTGACATGAAAGTCTTGCCAACTTGTTTCTTCCCACAATCCTATCCCAAAGAAAGTCATCACAATCTTAAAATAGTCAAGGGGAAAGTTGGAAAATGACAGCAAGGGCATGAGAAATTCACACACACTGGGACCTACAGCTGGCATCTAAGAAAGCAAATCTCCTTCCCCTCCACGAGCTGACACATTCTGTCCAATACACCCAGCTCTACTGGTCCACACAGTCTACAGAGAGGGGCCACAGCACCACCATATGCCAATCGGTAAAGTCTCTTTCTGAACATCCATACGCTTCTCTCTGCAGATGGTATGAAAGTAGCTTCTGTCACTAAGATTTCTCCAAGAAGCCTATCCATGTATCCAACAGAAAGGTTTGTGTAATTTTCAGATGAATAACTTATGTCTACACAGATTATGTGGTTTTTAAAACGTTTCTGAGTTTGGTCACTGCTACCAATGTTGCCATTTCTTATCCCTACTCCTGCAACCTCTATCATATATCTGACACTTCTATCTCTGCACACAGAAATAAAGGAAGGGAAGAGAAGAGAGGACCACAGATTCGGAAGTTGGAAAAAGCGGCAATAATTGCAGAATGAAGGAAATTATTTCAGAAGGCAGTTTTTACTTTGGAGTAGCTTTTCCAAGAGGACAGCTCAGTTTTTCTGAAGGCAAACTTAGGGTTAAATAAACTGCATCCAATTATTACCACTTTATGGTCATTATACCAGGCGAGAAGGAATTGCTGAAATGTAAAGAGGAAGCTAGCATGTTAATTTTAATAGTAATTTTTAATCTTACGCTACAAAAGCTTTCATGAAAGCTCTAAGAAGTATCACAATTGAGTGAGTTTTATCAGTTTTTCTTCTCCAGCTCAGTCTAGGAGAAATGTATTGATAAGCTGGGTAACTGTGCAGAGGTAGTTTCTCCAAAGGGAGGGAGAGAAAGGTCATGGAGATCCTCTGGCCGGATATGAGTTCCTGAATAACTGAAGAATTACTGTGTAAACCAATTTCTAATCAAATCTAAACATCACATCGCTAAGTTTTCATTTAATATGTCAATTCGTCTAAAAAGCCATGTTTTTGTAATTTAACCAGTCCTACATATTAAAAGCAATATTAATTATTAATATCAAGTTACAAGATTATGGTTTATACAGGAATAAAGCAAACCCCCAAAACAGACTTAACTGAGGCAACTGAATAATGAAGACAATAGTGGCAGAAAGCACACTTCAAAGTCTTTACATAGCGTGTGAGATCAGAGTTACACACTCACAAATGACCTATCAATTTAACTTAAATTGAAGACCACTGGAATTACTTACTGATATGATTATCTGCTTCACAAGCTTAGTATCATCAATACAGTCAAATGCCGCCAGTAAAACCAAATGGGAGTATTGGCCCTGTAAGAAGTGGAAGCCAGGAAAGGTTAAAAAAATGCATAACTTCTCCCTTTTATTCTATACATGGAGTCACTTTATAAAGGTTAACAACTTGACAACTTGTCCAACATAATATAAATAAGATGGATAAAAGCCATTCAAAGGAACTCCCTTTCTTATCAGGACCTAGTTAATTATATTCTAGGTTGATTTAAAAAAATAAAAGACAGAAACAGAAAAGCACATTCTTCAATATCAAATAGCTGAGACTCATTTTTTTTTTAACTAATTGGGATACAACACCTCTCAAAAATAGGTATCCTGTTAATGAACAGCTACTTGAAAATTAAACTAAAAAAAAAAAGTTCAAGTGATAAGTGGAAAAGAAAAACCAAAAAAAAAGAACATAAAAGAACAGATAGAGGCCAGGCCTGTGGCCAAGTGGTTAAGTTCTCGTGCTCCGCTTCCACGGCCCAGGGTTTTGCTGGTTCAAGTCCTGGGCGTGGACATGGCACCACTTGTCAGGGCACGCTGAGGTGGCATCCCACATGCCACAACTAGAAGGACCCGCAACTATGTACTGGGGGGATTTGGGGAAAAAATGCAGAAAAAAAAACCCATATAAAACTATACACAGGATTCCAATCATGAAAAAGAAAACAAATTCAGGTATAGTTATATATATACACAAAATATACACAAAACATGTACACAGAAAATCCTGGAAGGAAGAATACCGTAATATAAGACATCTCTAGGTTAAAGGATCACAAATGATTTTTCATCTTCTTTTGTATATCATCCAATTTCTTTAAAATAATCCCAAATAATTAGAATAGAAATACTAGAAAAATAAACTAGAAGAACATACTTATATACTGAATATGAGAATAAGATAAAAACAACTGCTTTAAAAAAGTATTACACCATGAGATCATACAAATATATATTATAACTTTCACAATAGCCATCTCTGGAAGTAACAGAATTATTTCCACGATGCTGATATTGTTCCAAAAAGTTAAAGAACTTCTATTTTAAATTAAAAAAAAAAAAAGTGCTTTCAGAGCTTGTGGCATATTCTTTTTGCATCCTAGATAATAATGTAAATCTCTTTTTGAGGGGAATTTAACTTTTGATGACACTCATTCACAGCCAGGCTGATGAATTTGGCAGGTAATAATGTTTCAATTAGAAACAAACTGGAGAAAACAACAAAGGTCTAACATCTTTGCTATATAAAGACCAACAATCTACTAAAAGTGAGCTAAAAACCTGAAGAGTCAGTTCACAGAAATAGAGAAGTACAAATGGCTTTAAGCATATGAAATAATGCTCATTAAGGACAATAATTAAAACAATGAAATACCACTTTCCACCTATCCTACAGGCAAAAGTGAAAACCCTTGATAATATACAAATTTGGCAAAGATTTGGGGAAAAGCAGGCACACTTTTATGTTGCTGGTGAGAATGTAAAGTGGTTCAACTTCTCTGAAGGGCAACTGACAACATCTATAAAAATGTAAAATGCATGCACCTTCTGATCCAGCCATTCTAATTCTAGAGATTTATCTTACAGACATGTTTCGACATAGGCACAAAGGACATGAACTGGAGTACCATTTGAAATAACAAAAAACTAGAAACTACCAAGTGTCCAATAGCAGGGACTGGTTAAATGCCTTATGGAAGTCATATAATGAAATACTATGAAGTCATTAAAGAGAGTGAGGGAGACAGATGTACATGTTGAGATAAAATGACCCTGAGATGATCTAAGTGAAGGAAACGAAGGAGAGAACACTGCACATATAGTACACAACTGCTTTCTGATCTTTAAGTCCCACACACAGAAGCACGCCCACGCACAAAATATCTCTGGGTAAATATGAAAGAAGTTGGAATAGAATTTAAGTAAGAAATAGACAATTTTACAATTATAGTTGGAGATTTTCATATCCTTCTCTCAGCAACTGAGAGAACTAGACAATGACAGACAAATCAGTAAAAACAATGGCGATCTGAACAACACTCTCAACCACCCTGATCTACCAAATTGACATTTATTACCACACCCAATAACTCCACAAAACACATTCTTTTCAGATATCTTCAAATCCATATGCTAGGCCATAAGTCTTTATAAATTTAAAAGGATTAAAATAGCAGAGTACGTCAAGAAACCCCCAATATCTGGAAATTAAACACTTCTAAATAACACATAAATCAAATCCATGGGTTGTATTAGTTTATCTCCCTCCTTTAGAAGCAACTCCTTGAGACAAAAAAGAACATTGCACTGTTAACTTCTTGTTACCATCACAATGCCTTGCTGGGATTAGGTTCTCAAAAAAATATTGTTGATATAACTAATATGCAAAATTAAAACTATCAAATTTTATTACTTAAGACTGTCTTTATTATTAATGTTTTAGACATATTAACATTCTATTTTTATTCTTTTTTAATTTAAAATATTCAAATTAAAACGTTATAAAAACATTTATTTAATGATGAATAATGAATCATAAGATATTCTCATACTCAGGAAACAACTTACTAGACAATCTCTTATTTCACTTTGTTACAGAAAAGTTCCATGCCTTCTAAGTAGTTTTCTACTCTATTCCTAGCTCCAGCCCTACAGAAGACAATACGTATGTGTGCAATCAATCACACAGCACCAATTTATCTGTTTGAATTAGCGTTTACTATATTAAGTATTCAACAGATGCTAGTAGTTCTCACTGGAATTTTTCACAGGAAAAAGTTATTGATATCACTAATTTCAGTTCACCAGTGAATCAGAAGCTATAAAACATAATATATAAAATAAGTAAAAAATTTAAAAAGAGGGATCCAGCCCCGTGGTTGAGTGGTTAAACTCCGCTTCGGCAGCCCAGGGTTTCACCGGTTCGGATCCTGGGCGCGGACATGGCACCGCTCATCAGGCCATGTTGAGGCAGCGTCCCACATGCCACAACTAGAAGGACCCACAACTAAAAGATAAAATGTACTGGAGGGATTTGGGGATAAAAAGCAAAAAAAAAAAGAAGAAGAAGATTGGCAACAGTTGTTAGCTCAGGTGCCAATCTTAAAAAAAAATTAAAAAATAAAGGTTACTACTACATATATTCCATGTAGTATCTAGTATTCAAATACATAGAAATACTATTTTTTGAGGCAATTAATTCCACAGAAAAAAGTTTTTGGATCCTCTGATTTCACCAGGAAAGCTGTTACAGCATCTCAACTGTAAAACTTAATGACTAGAATTTTCTCTGACCACATTACAAATTTACACTAGGTAGTAATTTCCATGTTTCATAACATGACAGCACAAATTCATTAAAGAAGCTAGTAAATATTAGCTCTTCAAAAAATATCTAATAAAAATGGAAACTATCATGATACAATGTTAAAGGAAAAAAGGAGAAATCTCATTTTGTGTAAATTTTATATAAGATACACGTATAAGCAGAGAAAAAGATTGTAATAAAACAATGAATAATTTTCTTCTTGGTTATTTTTTGAATTTTCCAAATTTTCCATAATAGATATGATTTCATCTTATTATTAAAACCAGTTAAAAGAAATCTATCATTTTATTATACTTACATTAGCCACCTTTTCAACATAAGTCTTCATTGTTTTCACAATCACTTTCCTGTCCTTAAAAAAGAAAAAGTGTCTCAATTAACTTTTAGTTAGTTTACAGGTATTTCATAGTCAAAGATTTTAAATATTAAAATTTTCATTTGGGTGGCATACTTTTCACTAGTGAAGACAGTTATGCAGCCAGCATGAAAAAAATTGCAGTATCCTGTAAGAAGTCCTTTCAGGGCTGCTGTAATCTTGGACTTGCATGTGACAGTCCATGGAGACACAGATGTGGACCCACAGATTGTTAACTGCAAGGCAAACCTAGCACAACTACCTCCTTTCAATGGGAACTGAGAGCCCTCTGCACTGAACTGTTTTCAAACTCAGAAGAATCTAGCATACAGATGGTATTCAATACATACATTTGTTGTATAGAAATTCAATTTGTATTAATTTAAAAAGTAAACAAAGTATAACCGTCTTTTAAAGGCAGAATTATGCTGATCAAGTAAATGAAGATCATTTCTGTTAAACGTCATAATTAATATGGATCTTTACCTTTTCCCTCAAAGTACATAACAGCCACATGAGCAAATGTGCAGCTGTTCATTATCTCCTCCCTCCTCTAGTAAGATCATCAAATGAGGAATCAGAGAACCTGACAGGTACCAACACTTCTACAAATCTAAGCCCAACATAAATATGGTGCTCACTTGCTTGGCAGATCCCTTCCCAAATGACAACTCAAGGTTTCACACTTTAAGGAAAACTCCAACAGACAAAAAAATACTAGGCCCAAAGAAAAGCCAAGTCCTGTGAGGCCCTGAGGCAAACTCGAGGAAGATAATGCTGTTTATGCACAACAGGGCAAAGACCAAAGCAGAGGAAAGTCTATGGAAAGGCAAGGCAAGCCCTGACGACACACTCACCTTGGGCGTGCCGTGCCACAGGCAGTGCATGGCCACTCTGGCGCCATCGTGTGTGTGTGCCAGGTACACCACCGCTTCGCGGATGGCTTCGATCATTTCCTGGGGAACAAATGCCATCAGGACTTTGGTTTATTCTTTCTTTCTGCCTTTTAAAAACGTGTCTACTGGGGAGCAGTTGTGCACAGAGAATGAAAGAGCAGAGTAGCAAACAATTTAATTTTTAATTTTGTAAACAAGCACACAGGAACACAACCTCTTTCTAGAAATCTTTTCCATCAAGAGCAGCAAAAACGGCTGGCAGGCAATTTCTATTAAAACAGCCGAGTTTTACCAATGTCTATTCAAAAAAGTCTGTAGACATATAGTATACTAAAAATGATTTTCCAAAAAAAAGAAGCCTAGGAGGTGGCTGTGGTAAGATTGGAGTTTTTAATAGAAAAGACAGACAAAATAAATAAAATGCTCTTCCCTAAGCGTTACGTATATGAACAGAGAAATAAAACACTAATTTTGGATGAAAAAGTTTCTTTTTTAGTTTAGCACTTGATTACTTCCAGAAATCTTATTAATAATTCACCATAATAACAAATAACATTTCCCTAAGAAAATCAATCTCTGTTAGACTACGCCCTCACTTATGACCCTTTAGTAAAACCCCAATCCTTAATTTCCTACACAGTAGTTTAGCTTATTTTTCACCTTTATTCTTCATTATCAATGCATATAATTTCTTAATTCTATTTTGGAAGTCTAGCATATAGATGTACATGAGTTCTGGCAGCTAACAGCTGCAGGGCCCCATTTCCTTCCAGGCCCAATTTAAAAATTTACATTAACTAAGTAACTAAGTACCGCCTCCTGCCAGGAGAGTGAAAGGTGGGTGCCTATTTTCATCAATAAGGAACAAGCAACTTCACCCTTAACTATCTTACAATCTTTTCCCAGGCTGAATCTCAACAACACAGCTTTCAGCTTATGCACCTAAACTTACGAATCTCTTCAAAGCTATCCAGTTGGAGAGTTATACATTTATACCAATTACGTTCCCATTAACCCCAAAGGTTTTTTTTAAGTCTCTCTTGAAAATGCTCCCAGGGCCAGAAAAGATTTGTCTCATTACTTTATAGTAACACTAAGTTCCCAATGATTTTTTTGCTATTACTAAAAAACATTCAACACTAAAAAGATAATGATTTTCCACCACTGAATATATTCAAATGATCATTTTCTCAGTTCTGAAAATAGAGTCCTGCCTCAGTAAATCCAGAACTGTGAGACAG
This sequence comes from Equus quagga, assembly GCF_021613505.1. Classification (NCBI taxonomy): domain Eukaryota; kingdom Metazoa; phylum Chordata; class Mammalia; order Perissodactyla; family Equidae; genus Equus; species Equus quagga. The sequence goes on from NC_060272.1 coordinate 105,454,197, forward strand.
TGTTTTGCAGGAAAGGAAGAGAAATCCTCAAAAGAGAAGCAACAGCTGCTATGGTCAGCGGACCACAAGCTTAGGTGGGTGGCTACTCGTGGAAAATATTTTGTATGCCAAGTCTAAGAAGGTCAAAATTCCTATGAATGTTTAATGTGGCATATTTGTTAAAATGAAGTCAGAGACATTATTCTAGTTATCCCTTATTATTAGAATGAGGGCAAATGGACAATGAGTTCACTGTATGATGAGGCAAGCAATGTCCAGGGGCCTAACGGATGAATTCTAATTTGTACTCCCATCATTGACTTGAAGGGCAGTGTAATTTACCTTCACTCTCTGTTCTTACCCTTCTATCATATACGGTCCAGTTTTTCATGGTCCATTTAGTTTTACATAAGCGTCCTCCCCTAACATTTTAATGCCAATATAATTTTTTTTTTTGTATCAGCACAGGTGAATTTCAAACTACCGGAATGCTGAATATCCCTCCATTTGTTAGTTAATTTTCAGATTAGGTTAGCTAGAGGATACTCTGAATTATAATGAAAATATAAACGTTCAATGGAATTGCTAAAACTATGGTCAATTCTATTGTCTTCTGGCAAAAAACTAAATGGAATTAGCAGACTTGTTCAAAGGAAGGTTAGTGTATTATCTTCTCTAATAAGTTAGTCTCTTTAACATTTCCAAAAGACAATATACATCAAAGCAGTGTTTCACATTTTAACATGGCTTTTCTTCCATGTTTTGGTTTAAAAATTAAAACAAAGAACTTACTGATCTTAGTTTTGGGGGTGCATAGGTAAAAAAGTCCAAGAATACTTTATGCACCAATGAGTGCTTAATCACAGCTTCCCTGAAAACAGAAAAGAAGAAAATACATCAGATCTAGTATTATAGTAATAAGATATAATTAATCTAGGTTGTCCTAAAATAATCAAATCAAGTGAAATGGTTTAGGAAATGTAATGTATCATAAGATACATTGTAACTTTCCGCCACACTACTTCTTTTTTCTTTTTTCTTTATTTAACTTTTAGACTATAAAAATCTTTTAGTGCCATCTATAACCAAAACCAAAAGTACCAATTTCTGGTATCTAATCAGCAAAGATGAAATCATCATTCAAAATACTCTACTCTGGGGTCGGCCTGGTGGCGCAGCAGTTAAGTGCGCACGTTCCACTTCAGCCACCCGGGGTTTGCTGGTTCAGATCCCGGGTGCAGACATGGCACTGCTTGGCAAGCCATGCTGTGGTAGGCATCCCACATATAAAGTAGAGGAAGATGGGCACGGATGTTAGCTCAAGGCCAGTCTTCCTTGCAAAAAGAGGAGGATTGGCAGCAGTTAGATCAGGGCTAATCTTCCTCAAAAAATAAAAATAAAAAAAAATAAAAAACCCTAAAATACTCTACTCTCTTGAATAACAACATCTATATGTTTTTACCCAGCAACAGATACATGATTAGAAATCCCTATGTGGACCTATTTTTTTTATAGCTATTTTCTTTCTGTCCAGCACAATGCATCGGTTTCATAAAATAATTTTAGGTAAATTAAAACCTGAATTGATCAAATAGTATCAGTGATTGCAACAACACCTAACTGACCTGAGACTCGGAGTGTGACACTTGGTGAACTCAGGTGCACAGAGGAGGCTGATGAGCAGGTACCAAAGACTTTACGTTCACATGGAGTACCCAATTAGAGGGCAAACACATGTTGTCTTTATGGGCAAAGAACTGTTTTGCGTGTTTTGAAATATTAACCCATTTAATCTTCATAAAACTCTATGAAATAACTATTATCCCAATTTTATAGACATGGAAACTGAGGCAGAGAGAGTTGGTCAGCATCACACAATGAATAATTGAGGGGGGCACCAGGATTCACCACCAGGCAGTCAGGTCCCAGAGGCTATGCCCCAACCAGACCATTATGGTACAAACGCCAAGGACACACGCCCAGGCTTCTAAATCTTACAATCCAACTCAAGTAACAGATTGTATTTGTGAAACGATCCACCTTTTCTGCGCAAGGTTATAGAAAACTTTCCTCCTTCAAATGCCATATGTTACAAAGAAAAAAAATGGCTTTCTTACTTTTGGGCCATAGGAGTTAAAATCTGCTTCATTTCATCCATAATAAGCTCTAGTTTTTCTGGCTGTACTTCTAATACTTTGTCCAAAGTTGGGTGATCTGCTGACTGCAACAAAAGAAAAATCAAACCCCTCTAAATGTAATCAAGTTTCCTCATCTTCAGAACAAAGAAAATCAGTCATTTTAAATGAACAATATAAATTTCAGATTTCCCATATGCACATAACAAAAGCCCTGCTGTAGATACGCTAAAGGAGTAATTCTTCATTATAATTCTCAGTCTATTCACCCACTAATGTATTTAAAGAGCCAGGCTAAAACAACCAACCAACTCAATCAGCCAACGGGTACTTGCCATCATCTAGCACGTGCCTACTCATAAGATCAAGGAGTCAGTTCACAAATTCTCTCCACTAGGTATTTTGCAATTAGGTGGATATTCCTGTAGTGACTGTTACAAAAGAAACAGAGCACTAAATTCAACCCAGGAAATGAACCCGACTAGTGAAGGCAACCAGGAATTAATCCATATACCTGGAGATAAATGTGTACATTTACCTCGCAAGGTCTGAAAGAGGTCTTTTAACTGTCCTAGTCCCATTACTGGCCGCCTTCAGATTCAATCCCTGTACTATATCCAAGGTTGGGTCTCTCTACGCCCCTTCCTCTCTAGATACAACCTGGAGAAGGGTAATCCACACATGTGAAGAAACACGGAGAAGGCAGCAACAGGGAGCTCAATGCACTTCAGCCAGAGTTGGTTAGGGGGTGGTTACAAAGCTTCACTAACTATTCAGAGTCCTCTACCTCTGTCTTCTGACTGTAGAAACGGAAGCACTGAATCACTACACAGAGCACCTGAGAGGGGCTAACAAAAGTAGTTTAATTTGAAGGGGATTTAAAAATAGTGCTCTGCGAGAAAGAGAAAGAAGGATCACTTGCCCATTACACCAGAGACAAAATAATCCAAGAGAATGAAGGGTATAAGACAGTCTCTTAAAGGATCAGCCAAAGTAAAAGTACTTTCTGAAAACAGGGCATTGGAATGTAAGGAATGGAAAACAGAAAAACTGAAAACACTATTAAAAAAAATCTCAAAATGTCACCTTGTAAAGCTGAAATGTGTTCCCATAGAGCTCCTCTGTCAGCATGTTCCTCTGCTCCAAAATGGCTTTGTCATTGTATGCATATTCCACAATGGCTGATGCTTCTGCATGCCTGAGCATCTTCCTCACGTGGCCTTTAAAACTTCTCATTATCTCTGCAATCTGTGGTTTACTCCTAAACCAATGAGATCGTGGGAGAAGATGAGCAGTAGAAGGAGAAAGCTGTGTGGCAACAAAATATAAGTTGAGATCAACAGAACTCCTGAGACCAATGGGTGACAGCAAAACATAAGTTGAGATCAAGAGAATTCCTGAGACCAACTCATCATTTTGTGTGTGTGTGTGTGTGTGTGTGTGTGTGTGTGTGTGTGGAGGGGGTCCTACCACAGAGAAATGCTTAGAAGGGAAATCAAACTGACTTCTGTTTCTACCTCAAGCTTTCTAAGTTACTCAGTAGCCAGCCGGCCTAGGTTTGAAACCTGGCTTTGCATACTACCTGAAATACACTAAGCACGTTATTTAACTTCTCTGTGCCTCAGCTTCCTCCTTCATAAAATAGAAAAAACAAAGTTGATGTGAGGATTCAATGAATTAAGATGCACTGAGAACTGTCACTAGCATGCAGTAAGTGCTCAATAAATGTCAGTTCCTGTTCTGAAACTGTTCAGCTTGTAAAAAAAGCAGGATAGGAGAAAAGAAGGGAGAAGTTAAAGATGTAGGGAAATATGAATAAAATAAATTCTAGGATTCTCTTTTCAAACAGGACTTAATCATAAGTACTTACATTGCATCCTAAAATAATCAAGCAGCTGATAATTATAATTAGGAATACAGTTTTTGAAAACTTTGCCAACTGTACTTTTTTGTTGTTGATTAGCGTATTCTGGCACCTTATTACACTCAAAAAGAGAAGTCAAGTATCAATTCCACCTAATTTGGGAAATCCTCCCATCCTGACATTTCCCAACCCACTGACTCTGCCTCTGAGTCTACTCACCTCCCCCGCAACCCTCGACTCTCTAAACACTGGTAACTAATTACAAGTTAATTACTCCCTATCTCTTCTTCCAGGGCTGCAAGATACACTCGTAAGAATGGTGAAGGCAGTACCATCATTTTACATTCACTTCAATAATTGTTTTTAAGACCACACTCCCTGGGAACATTACAAGCATCTGCGTAGGTCCATTATTATGATGACAGACTTTTTTTTAAAGATTGGCACCTGAGCTAATATCTGTTGCCAATCTTTTTTCTCTTTCTTTCTTCTTCTCCTCCCCAAAGCCCCGCAATACATAGTTGTATATTCTAGTTGTGAGTGCCTCTGGTTGTGTTATGTGGGACATCACCTCAGCACGGCTTGACGAGCGGTGCCATGTCCACGCCCAGGATCCAAACTGTGAAACCCTGGGTGGCCGAAGTGGAACATGTGAACTTAACCACTTGGCCACAGAGCTGGCACCTGATCACAGACTTTTAAGTAATATTTGTGCACAATCGGTATCCATGCTTTCAAAAAAATTAATAAAAATATATTTTACAAATAAAACAACTCACCCATACATGAGAAATTTCTTAACAATATTTCTGGAATATTTAGCTTTACTTAGTTCAACCAAATCGCCTGAAAAACAAAATACATTAAAGTGATTTGATAACCTCCTTTCAGTCCTCCAGAAACAAAGGAAAGAACTAAATACGTACACAATCCTGGGACCACAAACCAATAACTATTTGTCCCCAGCAAAGAACAAATAAAAACAAGAGAGTTCCTGCAGAGGACACACTGCCTTCCCACAAGTGAGCTGTTTCCCAGGACAATCTTGGGTATTTCAAGAGAAAACAAGTGACTTACTACAAATGATTACAATTAATCTTCAATATATAAGAAATACCTCGCAGTTCTTCAAAAGCCTGTTTTCTCTGTTCTTCATTACCGTACTGAATGTAACACTGGATCACACGAGTTGAATCATGTGCAAACGCAATCTGTAGGAAAGACAGTTTGGGCCTTCAGACTAATTCTCTGAAGATTTACATTTCTATCACATTTTTTATATTTTGTTACTACCTCTTTCAGAATTCCTTGGTAGAAAAAAAGTAGGGTCTTCACGGATAAAACCAAACCTACGTTGAGCTGGGAGCAGACACAGTTATTTTAATTGTACAAAATGGCATTCTTTGATTTTGCTGCCTACCCGATGGCACTGGGACAGGGACAATTTAACCATTATGCAAGATTCCTATCATTGTCATTAAAACCCAACCAAACCAAAACTGTCTAATGATTATACACACTACATTTCTCTGAAAGCTACTTTCCCTAAAAGGGGAATGTTCCAATTCAAAAATTGTATTTTTTTTAATATAAATGATCTCAGAATGTCTGGCTTAGGCAACTAAAGATATAGATCTAAGTCTTGCTACATAAATAAATAGTATCTATACACACACTGGAAATTATATTATAAGCTAATCACTCAATTTTTCATTTTCATTATAATCCCTGAACACATATCCAGTTATAGTCTTAGAAAAGTTGCTGTATTTCAAATGTGATTTCCTAACCCACCCCTCATCACAACTATTGGATGGATTAGCTCCTCAGTGAAGGACCTGGTGATCAATTGTCTACAGCAATAACCACAAATAATCAGTCATGGAAAATTACTTCTTACTATGCTATAGTACCAATCTACTTTAAAAGTGCTTATTATTTGCTGCTCAGTCTGTCTTTAAATTTTTTTAACTCCAAGAAATCATAAGGTGAAGGTACACTTCAATCAAAGTCACAGATTTCAGAAGAATTTCCTTAAGAGAGATTTGTATAATTTCTTCTAGGACTAAAAAAAAATTTTTTTTTAATAAGGGTGCTTTTATGCATATACTGACTAGCTAGCTACTATATAGCCAACATATGTGCTTTAAATATGTTGTCCTCATTTGGAACTCAAAGCAACCTTAAGAGTGGGTTGCTGTTATTTCCACTTTACAGATGAGAAAACTAAGTTTATGAGAAGTTAAGGAACTTACTATTCCTGTGACCCTGGGACAAAACTTAACTTCTCCAAACCCCAGATGTATCAAATGTCTAATAGGGCTGATGTCATTAAGTTAAAGGAAACAACATATGCATTGGTTAGCACAATTCCTAGCACACAGTAAATAACCAACAAACAGGTTGCTATTGTCCAAAGGCACACATATTTTAATCAGCTGAGTGAGAATGTGATCTCCAGACTAACTCCCAAGTCCATGGGCATGCAGTCATAAGCTAAGGGTAGTTGGGAAAGGATCTTGAGTGTAATATATTTATAAATCGCGGATAACAGACTACTCTAGAGTGGAGGAGGAGTGCCATCCTAAAAAGCGCATGCTGGATTCGTAAGCAGAGGCTGGGAACTTCCTCTTTCAGGACATTCCTTCAAATGCAACACAGCATCGGGTTAGACCTATATATATGGTTTGGTGAAGGCTGCCCCTCCAGGGTCTCCAAAGCTACTGAGTCTGTTGTCTTACAAGTGAACAGTCACTAAGTTTTATCCAAATACATAAGACTCAGTGGAAGTGTATTATAAAACAGGATTAAACAGCAACAATGAAAATTACTTCAGAACTCCCAAACCTATTATATTTTAAAGATCTTTGCCTGATGGTTGCAAAAGCAAGGAAGAAACGGAAGAAGTAATCATGTTTATATCATGCAAAAAAAGCCAGCAATTTGGAACATAGGAAAGTAGATGGAGTTCAGAGCAAGACTTTCTAATAAATACTATTGAACTAATAAATTCCTCAAGATAACTTTAAAGAACACTGATTTATTTTAAGTAAATTATTTTAAAAAATGACACAAATATTTGATAGTCTTTTTACAATTTCCCAGCAGTAAGGTCCCTCATTATTAAATTTTATGTTTAGTCAGCATTATAAAAGGTATTTGAAACTTTTGGCCAGATATATTTAAAACAACAATTTCACCTGTCATGAATGGTCAGCTACCCTCTACTGAGAGTCAGTTTCAATTGCTAAAATTGCAACACGATTACGCCCTACTTACAGTTTTAATTTTTCCTTGAATCAACTTTTGCAAATCACTCATCAACTTCACTCTTTTCTCTTTGTCACAGTCTTTTCTATAAATGAGAAAAGAAGAAGGAAACATAGCTTAAGACATTATTTTAAACACAGAAACTAAAACCCTAACAGTGCATGTTCATCCAGTTCAGGAAACCTCTGACATTAAAATTACTGTTCCAGAGCAGCCAGAGAAAAGTAATTTCCTCAAACGCAGAAACTCATCTCACAGGCATAATTTTATGCATCAATCTAATCTTAACAGCCAGAACTTCGAAAGTAAAGAGAATAATAAGACAAGTCCAAGATACCAGACACTTAAGTACCTCAAAACCTAGCCAATAAGAAATTATCCTTCATTTTCTCAGAAATCTCTCAGGAAGGATGTCAGATCCATTTTAACTCTCATACATTTTCATAAACATATCTGACACCATCCTAATGATTCCACACATTTCTGCAATGGGCAGACATCCAAATACCAATGTCTCTACTGGGGTGTTGTGAGTACTCCCTAAATAGCTCCAGCACTATGTCATTTATTTTAGGACATCTCACTATTTCTAAGGTATACTGTTTTTCCTCCATCATCTCAAAGGGACTAATAAAGATGCCATTGGGCAGTATTACCTTCTTAAGGTCTCCCAAATCTGCTTTGCCCGAACAACAATGTCATAGTTGGTTTTATCATTGAGTTGCCTGCTCTGCTTCAGTTCTTTCTTCTTCTTTTTGAAGTCATCCCACTTGGGTTTCTTGGCTGCTGATTCTAGTCATTACAGAAATTATTTTCAATTACATTTAACATTCGGAATGCCAAAAACAGATACAAATTAGGTACATAGGGCAGTCACTAATCAGGATCTATAATCATTGTGGAAACTAGAAAGGGGAAAATATCATTCTTGATAAACTTCAACTTTATTTCATTTTCTAAGCAGTTTATACCTTTTAAATTTGGTTGAAACCAACCATTCATTCATTCCACAGCTATTTATTGATTCTTTCTTATTAAGAAAAAGGAAACAAGGGGGCTGGCCCCATGGCTGAGAGGTTAAGTTCATGCGTTCCGCTTCAGCGGCCCAGGGTTTTGCCAGTTCGGATCCTGGGTGCAGACATGGCACTGCTCATCAGGCCATGCTGAGGCGGTGTCCATCCCACATGCCACAACTAGAGGGACTCACAACTAAAAATATACAACCACGTACCAGGGGGCTTTGGGGAGAAAAACGAAAAATAAAATCTTTTAAAAAAACATAAAATAAAATTCTACTTTAGAACATTAAGATCATAGGACTTTAGGTATAATTCGTTCTCAATGAAAACAGAAATTAGTCCAAACAAAAATAGAAAAAACCAAAACAATTTATTCAAAAATACACTATTCTGAGTGTGGTTACATATTAAGTCACTTAATCCCTATAACAAGCCTACGAGGTGGATACTATTGTTATCCTTCCTTTCTGTATCAAGCAGTTAAGTTCCTTGTCCAAAGCCACACAAGTCCTAAGTGGTAGAGCCAGGATTCAAACCAGAGATGACTCTGAAACTGTACACTCTGCCGACTCTTACTCATGACAATACATTATCAAAATCTGTTTTCTACAGAGTAATGCTATAAAAGTGGAGTATCCTTCTAACAGTATTTTTTTGTCATTAAAATCTAAGTAACTTACCAATTGAACCAAAAAGCCCAGTAAGGCGAAAGAACAACTAAATAAAATGGATATGATTTACATGAACATTCTGCAAAAAATCTTTGCAGAATTAGTTATTTCTAAATATCTCCCTTTGTCTAATTAGAAAATATACTCATCTTAAACTTGGAAAATGCAAAAAACAAAATTCTCCAATAAACCCGAAATATAGATGCAATCACTAACATTCTATTTCCTTCTTGCCCTTTTCCCTATGCATGTTTTAAATAAATCTTCTTTTAAAATTCAAATCTTACCATCTTCACTTAAACATTAAGTTGTAAGTGTTCTTCCATAAAACTAAATATGCCTCAAGAACATAATTTTTATTGGCTATACAATATATCATAACGTATTTAATTACTCCCCTTACTGTTTAATTATTTACTCCCTGCCTGGTAATAGAGGATTATGGGCAACAAAGGGAATATTTACCATTAACACGAGGGCATCATGTCCTACACAAGAGAGGATAAAAACTGATCCAGAGCTCATTTAACTCCACAAATATTTGGGCCCCCTTGACATATGGCATGCTAGGTGGCAACAGATATACCAACTTTGGGGATGTCTAGTCTCCAGTACCCCTCAGTTGCTGGTATAAAAATACGAGAAAATAAAATCAAGAGTTCCATTTTCAGATGTCAGGAACACATCTCCCAGAGCAGAGGAATCAGCGCTATAGCATGACAAGATCTTAATGTGAGAATGTGTGTGTTTACAGCATGGGTGAGCAGAACTCCAGGGAGAGAGGAAGATTTAAGACTTATTAGAGGGGTCAGGAAAGAAGAGGCAGGAAAGAGAAGCTAGAAGAGAAGGGGACTAAGGAAAACACAGGTGCTGGAGCATAAAAGGATCCTGCAGGCCTAACGAGAAACAAGGAAATTTTTCCTTCCTTCCTCTCTCCCCACCCCCCTGTTGTAAGGCTGCTGTCCCTGTAGTAAGCAGCCCTAGGAAGAGCACAGGGCAGGGGCAGGGCTAGGGGACTGACAATGGCCTCAGGTGGCAGCAAAAGAGCAGTGTTAGCATATGCCATGTTGAAGAAAAAGAGAATGAAAGACACCAGAGAAATTTTCAAGATGCTGCAGAGAAGGCGTAAGTACGTCAGTACACGTAAACTGGAAATTGCTTGAGACCAGTGCAACACAATGCACAAGATGGGCATGTTGTACAACGGACCACAAAGCTCTGAGTCAGAACAACCCCTCCAACAGCATGATGAAGAGATTAGCAGGTTGTTTCAATAGACAAATAGGAGCTCTGTTAACATGTCCCATCAGTTAGCAACTTGTCCTCAACCAACTAAAGTCAAATCTGTCCTATGCACACTACAGCTTCTCTGGAACTGACCGCAGAATCTGAGCCATCTGACGGGTTGTAAGGGCAGCATCTCTATGTCTCTTGTTCACCAAGGCATCCTTAGCCAGGGCGGTTATTAGGCTGGATACACTGATCACTTAAGGCCAGCTTCTATACTGATTAGTCAGCACCTGTACCCTTACTGGGGTTAATTTTTCCCCCATGTCCTAGCACAGTGGATAGAAAACTCAAATATTTGTTTGTTGAATGAAAGAATAAACAAATATATTTTAGCCTACAGACGAGTTTTACGGAGGTTCCGTGCACGAAGCCAGTACAACCTAACCTAACTCCACAGCTGGGGTAAGCCAGCAAGGAAGGGCCCAGGAAACAAGGTACTCTCAGCACCAAGGACAATTTTGCCCAAGGAAGATGCTTTCTGTTGCAACAGCACAGGCAGGGCAAGGATTCCACAAAAACTATGCAGACAGAATCGGTGCTTACCATCGCTTTTACTGTCTGGCTGGAATTTTCTCTTCTTCTGGAATTTATTTGCCTGCTGGAATTTGTTCTTTAGTATTTTATCCCCTTGCTGCTTGTTTGAGAACTGCTTCACACCTTTTTTCCCTGGTTTTGTGGCACTTTTCTCAAAGTTCTTAGATGTGATTTTAGGTCCACCTTCCTTAACAACTTTTCTTGGGAATGTCTTTGAAGAACCAGAATCTAGTGAAAAAAATAAATAATTATTAGTTTGATGATCCTGGGCCTAAATCTCTTTTATCTGCTAGGTTGTATTTGTTACAGGAAATTACGCACTCTTGAGTAAGACATACTTTGCCTTACTCTCAAAATACGGAGCAGAATGGGATTTAAAAAATCAAAACAAAATTCAAAAACTTTCTCTGACTTTAAAATTACAATACAGGTTCATTACAGAAAATCTAGAAAGTAGAGAAATGCATAATAAAAACTATTCATAATTCTAGAGATAGGGCTTGGTGTATTTCTCTGTTTTAAGCACGCAGTAGAGATGAGAAATTATTTATATATCTTTGTATTCTGCTTTAATGACTCCAGGTCAGTGAAGTCTTTACACATAATTTTCAATGGTTTAATAACAAACAGAGGTCTAAGAATAAAATGAACACTTGAAATTTATAAAGTACATCACAGACAAAAATATTAATTTTTCAAAGCTTCTAGTTTCAAAAAACATTTTTCAAAGTCTATAATAAAGGTATTTGAGGGGCTGGCCTGGTGGCACAGTGGTTAAGTTTGCACGTTCCGCTTCTCGGCGGCCCGGGGTTCGCCAGTTCGGATCCCAGGTACGGACATGGCACTGCTTGGCAAGCCATGCTGTGGTAGGCATCCCACATATAAAGTAGAGGAAGATGGGCACAGATGTTAGCTCAGGGCCAGGCTTCCTCAGCAAAAAGGAGGACTGGCAGTAGTTAGCTCAGGGCTAATCTTCCTCAACAAAAAAAAAAGGTATTTGATAAAAATCTTCTCTGGTCTACAAAGCGTGCAAATTAAACACCTAGCAAATGAGTTGGAAACTCCAACAGCTATGCCCTAGACTGCTGCAAGGAGAAAACAACGACTGCTTAGGAAATAGTCATTTACCATCCCCGAGTTTCCTATTTTGCAATAGTGACACCTCATGGAATAATAAGGACATCACAATTAGCAATCCTGTAGATAAAAGCATTTGGTTTACCAGTACTCCGTATTAATCAGCCACAACTTATCAAACAGTAAAATAAGTGTTGTGGTGGATTAGTGTGACTAAAATGAGGCAGCAGCATCAGTAGCTGAGATAAGGGGTCTTTCACAAGTACAGCATCCAACTAACCTGGTGATTTCTTAAACGTCTGAGTTTCATGGAGGAACATGCAAACTCATACACAATAACACCTCCTTTTCCTACTATTTTAATCCTATCCTAACCCATGGCTAGAGTGGAATCTGCTACATACCTCCTCATCCCACGAACCCCACCCCCCCACGATAAGGATTAAAACAATCACATGGAAAGCATGTTTTGGTATGGCTTCTTACCACTGTTTTTATGAAATCTCTTTTTTTCTTGTGATGTCTTTGTACCTTTTCCTGTGAATTTTTTTTTCCCTTTAACTTCCATCACAGCAACTCTGGAAAACAAAAACCCAAAAACAATCACTGAATTGCTCTCACTCAATAAGAGTCATTAAGCAGTCACTGCCATATTTAGTCTGTGAGTTTCACAAACACAGAACGAATCACATGGGTACAGCACGGGCACCCACACAAGCTCAGGAACTACACAATCACTTCTAAGATTTTAAAACTGAAAATAAACAAGATACCAACACAAAAACTAAGAGCACACACATGTTGGCTAGTGCATGATGTATTTGGAGGCAACACTTCAGCAATAGTACTGACTAAAAATAGACCATTATTTGCATTAAATATGGTACAAACGTCAGTGTTTGTTTCTTGTAACCTGGGAAGAACTTGTGATAAGAAATTGACAATACTACCATTTGATTTCTTGGTCTCTATCCTAAAAAGCCAGGAACAAACAACAGGTTGCACTTACCATACATTCGAATTTAACAAAAGAAAATAAATGATTATCTAAAAGTTCCCTGTGTAGCCCAATGTCGCTAAAACAAACTTCAAATGTTTAGTTATTCTTTTAGAGGCAACCAAGTAATTTTCAGTGACCTCCAAGATAAGATTATGTTGAAATAGTTAATATTTCATTTTGAGGAATCTGCCTAACAGGTCACTTCTGGGCACAGAGACCCCTCGGGGCACAGGGCAGACAACAGATAATCTATCACCTACCCAAGGGTCCTGACAGCAGCACAATGTATCAAGCGGAAGTCATTTGCTATTTCTCTACCTTCCAAAGTTGGATCTTCAACTCACTTCTAAATTTCTAAAGTTGATTCTCTAGAGTAGACGTTAGGGACCCCTAGACCATACTAGATATTTCTAGACAAGAATTTACCATTGAAGAATAACTAATTTCTCAAGATATTAATAGGCATAAGAGAAAAGGGATTCCAGAATGAAATGCCTTTGGGAAATAGTGAGTTAAACGAAAATAATTAACTGGGCTTCTTTAAGGAAAGGCTTTTCAGTCTTTTAATTTACTAATTTAAGCCATCACTCACCAAGCACAGGCTAAAGTATGCAAGATTTTCCAACCTGAGTTGAACCCCTTTTTCCTGGAACATCTCAAGGAACCAAAAGGGTTCCAAAGAACTCTCTGGAAAATGCAGCTCTAGTCTAGCCTTCACTATTACAATTCTGAAAAAAGGATGGCCGCTGAATTACTTAGTTTCCTTAGGTCATCTACAACTATAGGGGCACTTATCACTTGGCTATGGTCACCATAATCACATCTGCATCTCTTTGCTCTTCTGGGCATGAAGTTTTCTAAAAATCCAGTCATTTCTACATTTTCTCTGTATATTTGTTTTAACTTTTTATTCTGAAATAATTTTAGTTTTACAGAAGAATTGGGAAAGATATACAGAAAGTTCCAGTATACCCTTCACTCAGCTTCTCCTAACGGTAAAGTCTTACCACAGGGCATCTGTCAAAACTAGGAAATAACATTAGTACAATACTATTAACTTTGGATTTCACCAGTTTTTCCAATAATGTTCTTTTTCTGTTTCAGGATACATTACATTTGATCATCAAGTCTCCTTAGTTTCCAACAAGCTGTGACAGTTTCTCAGTCTTTTCTTATTTCTCACGACAGAGATTCTGCATGAAAACTGGTCAGGCACTTCGTAGAATATCCCTCTTTTGGGGTTTGTCTGATGTTTTCTCATGATTAGACTGGCGTCATGGATTTTGGGGAAGACCACAGAGGTGAATCATCACATCATGTTGGGAGGAACATGATAGCAACATGACTGGTGATATTAGCCTTGATCTCCCCGTTAAGGTAGTGTTTGCCAGGGTTCTCCACTGTTTTCCTTTCCATACTCTATTTATTAGAAGCAATTCACTAAGTTCAGCCCACACTCAAGAGGAGGGGAATTAAGCTCCACTTCCTAGAGAGAAGAGTATTAAAATTTGTTAAAATATATTATGTTAAAATCACCACAGCAATTAATAAATATTTGGGGCAACATATTCTGAAACTATGCAAATACCCTGTGTTTCTCCCGCTGATTTTAGCACTCTCCAGTGGGTCTTGCCTGCAGCAATTACTGTGGTATTTTAACAGTAATTTTCTATTTCCCTCACTACTTCTACTGCTATTATTCTGAATCCTTCTGTGGGGAAAATTTGTTCCTTCTTCCCCATTTACTTATTCAATCATTTATTTACATCAGTATGGTCCCACAGATATTTTATTACTTGGGTGACAACCTAATACTATCATTATTTTGTTGCTCAAATTCCTGCAGCTTTGGGCAGTGGGAAATCTCTCGGGTTGCTCCTGTGTCTTTTTGACATGGACCATCCTTTTGTTTTCAGCATGCCCTTACTTCCTGGCACTTGTTCCAACTTCACTTTCTGTTTTCCCTGCACTAGCCCTGAAATCAGCCACTTCTCCAAGGAAGCCTGGTTCCTTTTATTGAGAATGGATTGAAAAGCCAGGATCTGCGTGCTAGGTATGCTTGTTATCACTGGGGTGTCACTGCTTCCAGGTCTCTTCAGCAGACAGGGCTGGGTAACGTGTGTATGTATACTAGCCCATATGTACCCACAAACCTGTAGTTCTGTATCTATCTACTAAACATGTTCCCAGTCATGTCTCCAACTCTAATCAACTGCCACAGGGCTCACTCCAGTCTTCCTCTCTCGCTTATTTGTAGCCTCCTTCTCTGACAGTGAGCAACTTGCCTCCCAGTATCTGCGACTTGGTATTGTTTAACTCTAACACACATGGAAAGTAGTTTCAGAATTGTTAACCTGTACCCCTCTGAGAAACAAATTTACCAACTGTAGTACAATGTATATTTACAGTTCTGTTTGTCTTTTTCCCTCACAGTATCCATTCAAAACACTGTTTCCAAAGTTTCTTAGGTCAACTCTTTGTCCCCCTGCCTTCTTAGTGAGGTTATTTTATACATTTGTAAGAGTGAGATTCATTTTATCCCAGTCTGCCTTCCATTTCAATTTCCAGACATGTTTTTTTTTTGAGGAAGATTAGCCCTGAGCTAACTACTGCCAATCCTCCTCTTTTTGCTGAGGAAGACTGGCCCTGAGCTAACATTGTGCCCATCTTCTTCTACTTTATATGTGGGATGCATACCACAGCATGGCGTGCCAAGCAGTGCCATGTCCGCACCCGGGATCAGAACCGGTGAACCCCGGGCCACCGAAGCGGAACGTGCACACTTAACTGCTGCGCCACCGGGCTGGCCCCCACCAGACATGTTTTTTGCCCCACCTGCATACAGTCAAGTTAAATCTTTTGGGTGTACACTGCTGATTCTGACGAATGCAGTCATGTCTCCACCACCACACCTTACAGAACTATTCCATAACTTCAAAAAGTCCCCTGTGGAGTGTCTTTATAATTATCCTCTCTGGGCTTCCCAGGCAACCACTGATCTGTTTTTCCATCCCTCTAGTTTTGCACCTTTTCAAAAATGCCATATAAATGGAATCAGATAGTACATAGCCTTTTGGGTCTTGCTTCTTTCACTTAGCAAAATGCATTTGCTTGGGGTCCCTGTACACCATCATATCCAGCTATCACATTCCAGTGTCTCTTGGAAGTGTCTCCTCTTTTTCCTCCCTCTCTTACCCCACCAGGCTCTTTATCTCTTGCTCAGATTAGTTTCTGCCGTTAGATCCAATCCGCTGTGATCCGCTTCCTGCTGCCTGATGAATCTTCCACTAACACACCCATTTCATTCCATTTCCTCACTGGACAAGTTCAAAACTTTCCCACGACCTACAGGAAAAATTTCAAACTCAGCTGGCATTCACAGTCATTCAAAATTTGGTTCTAACTTACCCCCATCACAAATACCACACTGAAGCCAAACTTACTTCCTTACCACTCTTTTTCAGGATCCAAACTTTAAAGCTATTTCTCTATCAATATAAACCCCATCTATCCTTCAAATCCAGCTTAAAGGACAATTTCTTATCATTTCTCCACAGGTCTTCCCTTCCCCAAATGATTCTCCTTCTCATCCCTATGGCACATTTTGATGGCCTTCTTATAACTTAATACTCTGGACTTGAAATGTATTCAATACCTACATACTAGGTACTAGAAAGCCACTGTCTTGAAAACAACATACGAAAAAAAATTAAAGCGTTGTATCATTGGGGAGACAAGCAGCAAACTAAAATACAATGTAATCAAGTGTTATAACTGTAACATATATAAAGTGTTCAGGGAAGCAGAGTGAGAGCCCAATTCTGCCTTGTGAAGGGAAACTGCAGATTCCCCAGAGATAGAGGGACAGCTGACTGATCCTTCTTTACTCCTCTCAGGAGGCTTAGCAGTGCACTTTGAAGGTAGTAAACATTGAATATCCAACCCCTAAATGTTGGCATTCCTCAAATCTTCCTCTCTCTCTCCACACTTCTCCTTAGGTGACCTCATCCAATCCCACGGCTTCCTATGCTGAGGACTCCATTAGGAACATTTCCTTGGGCTCCAGACCTGTGTATCTAACTGCCTACATATTCGTTTCAGTGTCTAACAGGCACCTTACACTTAACAGATCCAAAATATATCATTCTTTACATTTCCACTGCAAACTACCTCCAAACAATCACATCCTCACCTGTCTTTCCCCACCCTCTTCTTCCCCATCTCAGCCAATGGGCACATCGTCCACCTCACTGCTCAAGGAAGAAACCTAAGACTTACCTTTGACATTTTCCTCTCTCTTGTCTGCTACATTATTCAATCCTTCAGTAAGTCTTCTTGAATCTCCTTTAAAAATATCTCTAACCCTCCAACTTCCATCTTACTACCACCACCCTAATCCAAACCATCATCATATCGTCTCCAATTATATAATCAATAGTAATCCAAACTGTATACATTTTCTAAAAAGAACCAAGGCCTATCATGTTTCTCCCTTGCTTATAAGCTTTCAATGTTTTCTAGAAATGGCAATGTATTCCCATTGTGAAGAAAATCTAAACCCCCCACCACGGCTTTCAAAGCCCTACAGAACATCGTCCCACCCAACTCCTCTAACTTGATCGTGGACGCTCCTAACTCCCCATTCACTACTATGATTCCCTTTCCATGGCTCCCACCTCAGGAACTTAGCCCTAAGTTACTCTCTCTCCTTAACGTAGTTTTCCCTGGGCTTCCAGATTTCAGGGTTGCCTCTGGTCATGCTTTAGGTCTCCGCTTAACGATAACTTCTTCAGACTCCCCTATCCTCCATCTCAGCACTCAGTCTGTTTCCTTCCCAGCGCTTAGAACTTGCAACTGTACATTCAGGTTGCAAATTCAGACTTAGCACTGATCGGGCGCAGAATGGATGTTTGTCAAACACATGATAGAAAGGCTGAACGCAACTAGCACGGGCCCAGATTTCAGAGGGTGAAGGCAGCGCATGCTAACCCAGCACTCTCAGGGCAAGGTGGTAGGAAAAAGGATCGTAAACCTGCTCTAGTCGCCAGGCTCCCTCCAACCCCCAAACTCCCAGAATAGAACAGGCCACAGAAGACCGCCCAGCAGAGGACACATGTGAACACCTCCACCCGCTCCGGCAGCGCGGGGAGACCCTCTCTGCCGCCAGGACAGGGAGCGAACCCCTTCCACTGGCAGTCGCCGAGCCCCCCGGACTCACCGCGCACGTGGGACGCAGGCAGGCGCAGATCCCCACTCTGGGGCCGCCGCTTCCGCTTCCTCGCCTTGCCCCGCCCCTGGGCCTGCTTTTTCCTTCTTCCTCGGCAGAGCTGGGGTTAAGGGGTGGGAATTAGCCAGAAAAACGGAAACTCGGCATTTCTATTGGCCCGCTCCCATTTACCTCATCTAGAGGCGCGAGGGCTGCGCCTCCACTTGCGAGGTTTGGCCCTTGAAAGGATCCGTCGGGTGAGGACGTGCTAGCGGCTCCCGAAAGTGACGTCATGAACCCTGCAGCTTTGCGGCTGTGGAAGAAACTGTGCTCTCGCGAGGGCTGGCTAGTTGTCGAACGGGAGACTTGTTTGGTTCGGTTAACCCTGTATCTTGAACTAAGAGTAAAATAGGTAATGTTTTTAGAGTGCGTTCATTTGCATCCTCTCTGGCAGTCTGGCGTGCAGGATAAAAGCGATATCTCGGGAGTCGGTTCGAATTGTAATCCTGTTTTTCTCGCTAGCTAGCTGTGTAGCTTTGGGCAAATTACTAAATTTCTCTGAGCCTTAGTTACCTGATCAGTAGGATAGATAGCTAAGTCATACAGGAGAGCGCCTAGCACAGTGAATGATCATGATAAGCACTCAGTTAATGTCTGCCAAGTTTAACGTCTGCCTGTTCCTTCAGACTGCAGTTATCCCGTTTTCCACTGTAGGAAATGAGACTGTAGTTAGGATGTTAGCCCCATTTTACAGATGAAGGAACTGACACCACAACCTTGGTCGTGTCAAACAACAGAATTTATCTTCTAACAGTTCTGGAGGACAGAAGTCTGAAATCAAGCTATTGGCAAGGTTGTGCACCTTCCACTGCTCTAGGGAAGAATCCTCTGCCCCTTCCAGCTTCTGCTGGTCCCGGGTTCCTCGGCTTGTCCTGCGTGACTCCAGTCTCTGCCTCTGTCTTCACATGGCCTTCTCTCTGTCTTCTCCTCTTTTGTTATGAGGACACTTGTCATTGGTTTAGAGCTCGTCAGGATAATCCAGGATGATCTAATCTGGACGTCCTTCATTATATCTGCAAAGAGCCTTTACCAGATAAGGTCGCTTTGGCGGGTCCTAGGGTTTGGACACTGACCTATCTTTTGAAGGGCCCCCTGGAGAGTCAAGGAATCAGTACTTGATCCCAGGTGTGTCGTGTCAGATTTAACTGTCTTCCAAATCATACTGTTTCCTGCCCCTTAAGGTGTTAGCCTTGAGACTGGTAAATCATTAGACTGTATGCTTCTTGAGGGCAGGAGCTGGCCTTATTTCCCAGGCACCTACCCCACCACTCAGCGTGTAGATGTTTAATAAGACTTATTATTATTGTCTGCCTTAAATATTATATTTGTATTTCAGCTCATTTAAATCTCCTAAGAACAGTTCAAGTAGGTCTTTCCCCCTCATTTTATTGAAAAAGGGGAAACATTCAGTAGCTTGGATCCCATGAGCCTGACTCCAAACTCAACAAGGCTGCCTCTGGACTGCTTCCCCTAATCCATTAACTCTCCAGTAGGGGCTGGCCCTACTGCTGGTCCCGGGTTCCTCGGCTTGTCCGTGGTTAAGTTCGCGCGCTCTGTTTCGGGGGCCCGGGGTTTCACCAGCTGGGATCCTGGGCGTGGACACGGCACCGCTCATCAGGCCATGCTGAGGCAGCATCCCACATAGCACAACCAGAGGGACCTACAACTAGAATATACAACTATGTACTGGGGTGCTTTGGGGAGAATAAGAAGAAGATTAGCTCAGGTGCCAATCCAAAAAAAAAAAAAGTTCTCCAGTAAATGCTCAAGAGAGGAGAATACAGAATAAGAATTGCAGGAGGTCCATCAGCAGTGCCTATTAGACAAATAGTATGGTACTCACTAGCCAAGAAAAAACCTTCACAAATACACCCTACCACACAATACCTGGAGGGATACATTTGTATTTTCAACACCACACATGGCAGCACCCTGGATCCTCTCAGACACATCCATGTAGCTGTCTTAAACATACGTGAAAACCCTACTCTTCGTTTGCCTTTTCACCAGGGAGGAAAAAGAAAGTGATCACATAACAGAGTCCTAGATTGTTGTTAACAATGTTATGTATCAAGTCTTCTGTGCTTTCAAAAGGGGATTGTTTTATTTGTTTGGAGTGAGTTGAAAGTATCTTGTGGTTTTGCACAACAGCAATAAAAAGAGTTTATCCTGTAATTTTTCAGTTAGCCGAGCAAGTTAAGCCCATTGGTTTTTCAGATATCTAATGATGTAAATGTTGAGCATTCTGTATATTCCTAGAACCATGAGATGCTTTATAGCAATGTAATTAAGAGTATTGGCATTGGAATCAAGCAAGTCTGGCTTAGAATCCAAGGTCTGTATGTCCATGGGCAAGGTAGTTACTTTGTATGGGCCTCAGTTTCTGCATGTGTAAAATGGGAATAATAGCACTTATCCTTTGGGGTAGCCATGTGACTCAAAAATGATGATATCTGTAAAGTTATTAGCCCATAGTAAATGTTGAGTGATTTATAGCTTGAGAGAGAACCAAGGTGTATTCATTAGAAATGCATCTAGTTGCAAGTAATGGAAAGTTCAGATATAGTGGCTTAATTAATAATTTTCTTCACACAACAAAAATTCTGAAGGTAGTTGGTTGCTTTAGTTCAGTGACTCAGTGATGACATCAGAGACCCAAGTTCTTTCAGTTTCGATGCTCCATGCTCCTCAGTGTGTTGACTTTTCTTTCTTACACTTGTTACTTTCAGGGTTTTTTCTGTTTGCACCTTTTGACCGCCTTCATCCATTTCCCCCATCCCCCATCTCCCTGCCTCTGGCAGCCGCCAATCTGTTCTCTGTTGCTATGAGTTCGGGTTTTTTAGATTCCACATACAAGTGAAATTGTATAATATTTGTCTTTCTCAGTCTGACTTATTTCACAGTTGCTTTCTGATTGCAAGATGTACTTCTCTGTTTCAGAATTTATATCAGATTTCAGGGCTAGCAGAATGGGGAAAAGGATGAAATTCACTTTTTTTTTCAGTGCCTAGACCTGGGTCACACAGCCACCCCCAGGATTGGAGGACCATCAGACATAATGTTAACCAGGGATTTGGGTTTCTTTCTTATTCCAATACTCTAGTAAAATTAAAGGTCACGTGGCAAATGTGCTTCCATCCAGCAGTAGAGATTTAATCTGTAACTTAAACTAATCTGGTTTAAAACTTAAAATAACTATAGTAAGCTAAAGCTTAAAATAATTGTAGTATTCAAGGTGGTGGATCTCAATCTTGGCCACACATCAGAATCCCCTGGAGAGTTTACAAACCAAAAAACCCAAACCGGTAATTCTGATTTAATTAGTCTGAAGTGGGACCTGGGCATTGAGAATTTGGAAAGTTCCCCAGATCATGCTAATGTGAAGATGGTTCAAGTTGTTGATTTGACTTTCTAGTTAACTGAGGGTTAAACCCTATAACCGTGTGGTCCCTCTTTTGCAGTCCCCAGAATTAAAGAATGAAAATGTATAACACACTTGTTTCTGTAAGTAGAATGCCTAGGACATAACTGTATCCTTCTTGTTGCCTGAGGTCTCCTGTTGTGATTTCATATCATTAGATACAGAAAATGGTTTAAATTTCAACTATGCACTTTCAAATGTATTCTGGAAAATGTTTACCTTTTTTTCAATTCCTCGTGATTTTGTAGAATTTTTCTCTTTTTCATAAAAATAAAGTGTGTTAGGTATCAGCTCCCACATATCTCCTCTCCATAAAATCAGTTCTTTAGAGTTTTAATTAATGGGTTTTAACTAATTGGTGTTGTTTCTCTGTTTCCCAAATGTATAAGTAGGGATAAAGGGCATGTTATTGATATGAAGCATAAGTGAGATTTTGGCAAAGATTGGGTTTTATTTCCCAATCATAAATCCATGGAAATGGAGCAGTTCCTTTAGTAAAAGAGAACTGCTTCTGAGTCTGGTGGATTATGGTTAACATTATGTCTGATGGTCCTCCAATCCTTTCAGCCTGAATGAGGCTGTAATGCTGCTGCCTAGTTTCAGTTTGCATCTACAAACCGAGCTGACTCATCTGTAAACTATGCTTGGGCTTTTTCCTCCCCCTTCAGCTGTTTGTATGATACCCTGCTACATGGCCATAGGTAGGAGCTGAAGAAGGGGAGCTGATGCAATCATGTGGGTGATAGGGAGGTCTGGGCTCCCTGTTCATGCAGATAACTCAGGCCCTCTGATCTTACTTGGACTCAATCCCTGATATACCACTTCCATCTTACAATAGATGTTGCTGGGTCCACCTAACTTTATGAATTGACAGGTAAGACAGAGCCCAGCTCATAATGGGCAGTTCTGGATGGATGGTCATTAGTACACTGTAGTCAAGCATTCTATCTCTATCAGAGCTCAGTAATGTGCCAGGAGCTGTTTCTTGAGATGTGTAGAACTCTCCATTACAGGTGGCATGACCTTCCTCCAGAACCCCAAGGTCCTATGTTGTCCTCCTACTTAGGCTTACCATGAACCCTACACTGTATCTTTTCTCACTATTGACACCACCCACATCATGGGGCCTGCCAGGTGTTCTGGTCTAAGTGGGCAGAGCTGCTTTCACTGGACTCACTGCAGAGCTCTTTCCTGTTCCAGGCCCCACTTAGAGCTGGCAGCCTTCCACATCCTCTGGTGGATGGACTGGAGCAGGATTCCTAGATGCAGATACTGTTGCTGCCAGAACCTGAAGAGGCCCGCCAAACATTGTAGTTCCTTCTTTGTAGTAGGGAACACAAGATGCAACAATGTGTCTTTACTTTGGAGGGGATGTCCTGACATGCCCCTGACCCACCTCCTTCTTTTTAGTCCCAGATTTTAGAATTCCTGAAAATTTTACTAAAGTGGCCTGTCCTTGAATCTTTATAGAGTTTGTCTCCTACCTTCTGAGCACATGTTTCTTACCGAGGTCTCTAGCATACTAGCCATGTCTTTATTTTATTGATGTAATGGATCAATGTGATTTTCTGCGAATGTGCCGATGGTCCAGACCTCTTGGGGCTATCCTAAGACAGACGGTGGGCATGTGCACATAGCCTTGGTGCAAAACTGTAAAGGAATGTTGTTGTTCATTCCAAGGACTGTGAACGGCTTCTGATCCTATTTTCCATCTATTTTTTCCATCCTATTTTACCATCTGCTATGGCCACTCAAGCATTTCACCTTTGCTCTCCAGGCTTCAGAAAGCTACGTACCAATATGTTTGCCCCATCCCCTGGGGTCCTTGCCAAGGTATCAAATCCCATGTCCCTAGAAAGTGACCCCAAGTCAATGTTTCCCTGCTTGTTGGCTTTTACCTTCCAGCCCCTTGGTCAAGAGCCCTTGTAATCTAGTTCCTGGGTACTCCTCTGCTCTTGACAGTATATGCTGGCCAATTCTTACAAGTCCTTTGGGATATAATCTTTTTTCTCCCTCATCAGGCCAGGCATGTCCCCAGCTGGGTTATGCTGGATTGCACCCTGGTTATTGGCCCGGCAGCCAGGAGGGGCACTAGGGGGGCAGCTCCTGAGGGCAGGGGTGGGGGAAGCAGGTGTTGTCTTGCAGGAGAGGCCTCTGCAGTGTCCTCCTGCTCAAGGGAAGTCTAGCTCTTAATAAGGAGGTGTGGGCCACCTCTGCAAGCTGTGTATGTTCAGGGCAGTCAGTGGAGCTAAAATCTTTGGGGACATCCACCCATGTCCCCGTTCCATATTTCAGGGTCTCGAGTTTTCCAAATTGGGGCACTGGCCTCAGTGTAACAGACTGCCTTGGCTGAGCATTTTAAAGATTCAGGAGATTTATGACTCTTTGAAGTCTTGTGCTTGCTCCTTATATTGTCCGCTTCCCCTGCAGGGGATAAGAGCCTCTTTGCAAGCTTTCAAAGATGCCTCTGACTCTACCACTAGCCCTTAACTATCTAACTGTTCTTATTATTACTCTGCAGGGAATCTTCAGACTCCACTATCATTTTATACTGTACTCCCCATAACTTTCAAATACCTGAACCATTGCTTTGGCAAGGGCATTCCTCTCCGTCAGATGTCCCCCTGGTCGTCAGTGGTAAGTTTTTCAGCAGTGGTGCAACCATTCTTGTATGTGGGATCCAACTGTCCCACATAAACTTGGATCGTGATCCTCCTTGCCAGCTCATGGTGAGTGATCCAGTCTCAAAATCTCATCTTCTCGCCAGCGTTCTGGAACCGCTCTTGATACCAATTGTGTTATTTCAAGTTTTCTTGGAAACAAAAGCAAAGACAGTTAGAAATGTAAGCGGTTTATGCAGAGAGTAGCCTGCGAAAGATAAAGAGGGAACAGGGTAAGTGGGGCAACCACTGACTACAATGTGGGAAGTAAGGATTATATAGGAAGAGACCCGGAGAAAGGCTCTGAGAAAGTTTTGGCCAGGCTGATGAGGAGCCCCACAGCAAAGGTTGACTGTTAGAAGAGTCCTGAGTTGGGCAGGAATGGCCTGGCTCTTATACCCCACCATGCTCTGTCACTGGCCTGGAGTAGCCCCAGGAGCTATGGCCTTAGTTGGAATACGTGGTGGATCCTAAAAGTGTGAGAGCTGGAGGCCTTCAGCTAACCGCACCTTTCACTCCTCTCTCACTCCTCTCTCACAGGGAGATCTGAGTGGTACTCTTTCTTTATCTGCCTCAGTCATGTGACTAGGTTAGTGGCAAGATCAGGACAAAAACCAGAACCAGCGCCAGGGTTTTAGAAGCTTAGTCCTCTGCTCTTTTTATATGTTTGTGAAGAAGATTAATTTCTGCCATATATTCTCCAATGTATTATCTAGTATTAGCAACTCAAAGCAATAGGGCCTAAAAAAGTACTCCTTGGACGATAAATTATATGTGAACTACTGAATCACAATATGACAGCACTGAAAGGAGAAGGTAGGTCTTGGGAAGCTACACAATCCAGTGTTTGTTTTAATACACCTTATTGCTGAAATTTAGTATGTGCAAGGCAGGGTGTTGTTGGTGCCTGTCCATAAGACAGAGACACTAAAATAACAACCTAGAATTTTAAATTTTGTGGCTGAGAATTTCACATATATTAATACTCATGTTTTTATAACATCATTTCAAAAGAATTAGCTGTATGAGAGCAGGGAAATTGCCTTTTGTTTACTGTAATATCTCCAGGGCCTAGCAGATTGCCTGGCACATAGTTGGTTGTCAATAATATTTGTTAAATGAATGTCCTGGCTAAACTATAATTCCGTAAGTGTAAAGATCATATCCATTTCATTCACTGGCATGTAGTACAAACTTAAAGTAACAAAGTCAGCAACTATATTTATTCAGTGGCGCTGCTAGTCTTGCAAAACTGTATCATTCCCACTTTCAGCAGCAGCAGGAAGAATTATCTGGCGACTACTTAATCATGACTAACTTTTGGATACCATTTGATAGTTTTTAGAGCATTTTTCATGCTTCTTATGTCACTCAAATCATCACTATAACTATATGTTGTCTGTATTACATCACAAATATATCACAAAGAAAGAAACAGAAGCTCGGAGAGATGATATATATATTGCCTAAGGTTACACAGTTAATAAATGGCAGAATTTTGCCTTCATCTAGTGTTTGTGGGGCTTCATTCTATGTCCTAAAGAGAAAAAATAGTTTAACTGCTCTAAGAGGGGTTTACCGTCCAGGTGGGAGGCCAGGATAGGAATAGACAAAAATATGGTAACTATCAGAATAAAGAAGTGGAGGCAAAGTACCAAATTCATTGTGTGTTCAGCCAAAAGGTCCAGAAGAGGACGATGGTTGTGATGGTTGGTAGCTTTAGGTAGCCTGAAATGGAGGGAAGAGGGGCATTCCGGTGGTGGCAGATGCTTGGGCGTCAAGATGAGCAGTGTGTCCTGAGAAAGGTTGCATGCTGAGTGTGAGTTGTAGGAAAGAGGATTACAGCAGGTAGAAAAAGGCCACATTACACAGTCTCAGGCCACAGACTAAGACCATTTGTACTTTATCCACCAGAAGTTGCCAGTGTTTTCTGACAGGAGGGGATAATGTTTGCAAAGTTTTAAGTCTCTTTGAACTTTTTAAGAGAGTTCACTGGGACAGCCCTGTGGCCCAGTGGTTAAGTTTGCATGCTGTGCTTTGGCGGCCCGGGGTTTGCTGGTTTGGATCCTGGGCATGGACCTACACGCTGCTCATCAAGCCATGCTCTGGCGGCATCCCACACAGAAGAACTAGAATGACCTACAACTAGGATATACAGCTATGTACTGGGGCTTTGGGGAGAAAAAAAAAGAGGAAGATTAGCAACAGATGTTAGCTCAGGGCCAATCTTAAAAAAAAAAAGACCTGCCGTCCTTTAAAAAAAAAAAAAGAAAGATAGTTCAATATAGCAGGACTGTGTCTAAATGGTTTTGTGGGGGTAGACATGAGAGGCAGTGTCTTAGAGTAAGTTCCTCCAAAAGTCAACCCTAAAACAAAAATTCAAGTTCAAATAGCTGATTTGGGGGGGTGAGGCTACAAAATAGCAGTGTGGGGCTAGAAGAGAGAGACAGGGAACAGAAGGCAGCCGACAAAGCGTTCATTGTCAAGTGATTACCATTGTGGGTAACTGGAGATTAGTCTTGTTGGGGGACTCTGGGAGCCAGTGAGAACATACTCCTCAGAGGTATCCCACCCGAGAGGTGCAGAAGCTGGGGAGTTTATATGTGAACCCCATCAGTCACTGGTTGAGGCTGCTCCTGGGGGTTCCCCAGCACTCCAGCATGCCACATGGGCATCAAGGAGGCATCTGGCAGCCTCAGAGAAACCTCAGACAAAGATGCATCTGCTGGTAAGGGGAGGCTGGACAGTGTGCAATGAAGAGGTAAGGGTGTGGGATATGGACAGGTACTGGCAGGCGAAACAGCAGTGGATTATTCAGTCCCCTGTGCAGAGAGCCACATGGGTCTAGACAAATGTGCTGACAGCAAGGAGTGGAAAGAAGGAACAGATTTTAAGAGATTTATAAAGGAAGAATTGCCAGCATTGGTCTTACAGACCTTTGCCTTATAAGGTGACAAATGGCTCTGGCCACTTTGGAGTTAACCTCTGAGAAAAGTTAGCCTGGCGCCACGTGCATTCTTTTTGATATATTAGGGAAAATAAGTATTCACAAGACTAATCTTTTAAAATACTTGTGAGTTACACACATTAGGAAAGGATCTGGTGTGATAAAGCTTATAAACACACTCATGGAAGAGTAGTGGACACATATCTAAACTCCAGACTTGCTCATTTTTGGCCACTCTGTCTTTTTCATGAGAACAAAAGAAAAAATAGTGAAGAAATAAATGCAAATGAAAAAACATGACCCAGAAATAACAGATAAAAAGTAACATGAGTACAACCTAATGATTTGTTCAAATATTTCAGGCAGGAGCTTTTGAGAAAACTCACCGAAGTCTGAAGATGAGAAAATAAAGGCATGGGAGAATAATTTGCTGAGGCGTTAATTCAGTCTCATTCTCATAGCTGTGACTGGAAGAATGAGAGTTTCTTTTTTTCTCAGCTCCCTGCTCCTCAGCAAGTTGGACAGACTTAAAAAAAAAAAGGGAAAAAACCAGGCTCCTGAGAGAACAGAGCTGAAATCTCGGAGAGGAAGCACTGCGGGTGTAAAAGGGCAAAATCCGAGTAGTGATGGGAAGCGGGGTGGAGGTGGCGTCGGGAGGGTTGGGACTCCTGGAATGTGGGGGAATACGAAGGATCTGCCTCCAGAAGGTCATGGGGCTTGGAGAATGGGCATTCCTTGGCAACCATAATGAACTAAAGACTAAAGACCCCAATCCTCAATCGCATGGGCCCCTACAGTCCTGTGACTCTTTACGATCCATGAGTGAAGGAGGGGTTTCCACAAACCCAACTGAAAATATTCTCTACCTCTGGTGGTTGGGAGCTTAGCCACATTGATCAGGTTTAAAAAGAAATAATGCTGATTCTTGCAGCAAATTCATACCTGCAGCGGAAGGAATAAGCGATCCCTCTTTGGGGACTGGCTGCCCAGGCGACTCACTCGGCTGCTGGGGGCAGCCAGGGCAGGCGTTCCCGTGGCTGTTCAGTGTCCCTTATGTGGATAAGCCACATTCATCCATTCTCCTGTTGGGACACACTGGGCCCATTCCAGCTCGGGGCTCCGGGAGCACACTATCCCGGACCGTGTCCCACCCTTCACTGGTGTTTATACCTAGGAGCAGAACCTCTGGGTCAAAAGGTGCTCTTACCTTCCTGGGCAGTACCGCTGGCTTTTCTAAAACAGAGAATTTGTGTGTGCAGGTCCCGTGCTGAGCTCAGGGAGGGGCGGCATTCTTCCAGAAGCCACAGCTGCAGAGGGGCCTGTGCTGTGGGGAGGGGCCAGCTGCTCAGAGAGGGATGAACAGGGAGGGAGCCCTGGCCGAGTGCGTGGAGGGTGGTCAGCGATGCCCCCTGCATTAGAGACACAGTTGCTGAGGGTGGTTGATGGCAGACATTAACTACGTGGAGCATTCCAGGCAGGAGGAGGAGGGTGCAGAGGCTTTGAGGCTGGGGGTGACCTGTCAGCTCGGCCACCACAACGAAGTGCCGCAGACGGGGCCGCATGTACAACCGAAGTTCATTTTCCCACAGTTCTGGAGGCTGCAAGTCCCAAACCAAAGTCTGGCAGGGTGGGTTCCTGGTGAGACCCCTCTTCCTGGTTGATGCCTTCTCCCCACGTCCTCATGTGGTGGAGAGGGGGCTCAAATGTCCCTTCCTCTTGTCAGGGCACTAGTCCTACCAACTTAGGGCCTCACCCTTATGGCCTCATTTAGCCTTTAGCACATCCTGACAGGCCCCTATCTCCAGATACAACCACACTGGGGGTTAGGGCGTCGACATGTGATTTGCGGGGAACACAAACATTCACAGCCTGTAACACTAAACTTAGTGGGTTAAAATGAGAATCGTTATTTATTTACTCAAGGTTTCACAGTTTGGGCAGGGTCAAGGTGGGGACAGCTCCTCTCTGCCCTATGTGACATCAGCTGAGGCCTTGCTCAAAATGCCTAGCAAGTTGGTGCTGGCTGAGAGCTGGGAGCTTGGAGGGGAGGGGAGAGCAGCTGATGGTCGGGAGCCTTGGTCCTCCTCTGTGTGGATGCATGGGCTTTCTCGCAGAGTGGTGGCTGCTTTCTAAGAGTGAGAAAGCAAAAGTTGCCAGTCCTTTTAAAGGTTGGGCCTGAATCCAGCAGGAGTGTCATTCCTGCCATCATGGAAGTCAGAGTCCTAGTACAGCTACTGGCTGATCATATCACAGACGTCTATTTTTTTTTGGATAAAAATGATATATATTTAAGGTGCACAACATGTTTTGGTATACAGATACATAGAGAAATGGTTGCTACAATAAAGCTAATTAACATATCTATCTCCTCACATAATTGTCTTTTTTTTCATGATACAAGCAACTGAAATCTATTCTTAGGGAATTTCCAGTATATGAGATGGCATTGTTAACTATAGTCATCGGGCTGCACATTAGATCTCTAGACTTATTTATCCTACTAAGTGCAGCTGTGTGTGCTTGGACCGCCCTCTCCCGGTCTCCCCAGCGCCTGCCCCTGCTGACCACACAGAGCTTGTCTTCTCTCGGCCATGTGCGGCGGGAAACGCGCCAGCTTTTATGTTGGGCATCACCTCCTACACTATATATCTTCTTGTCCTTGAAGCGCATATTGGTCAGCTCTTTCCCTCATAGTTAAGATGCGGGGCTGGAGCACACCAAGCGGGGAAAATCAGGGCCAGCTGTCTCACATGCTGGACATTCCTCTGTGGCCAGTGCACAGGACTCTCCATGGCTGGAGTTGCAGTCGAGTGTGTGCTTTTTTCTGAAGTGGGGTTCATGGCTTTGATCAGATTCTCTGATGGGGCTCTCACCCAGAGAAGAGGTGCCCTGATCATGACCACGGATCTGATTTGACTACAGCTCTGTAGCATGGCTGTGAGAGGAGGATGGTTTGTCCAGCCTCTCCAAGCCTACCTCAGAGAAGCCATGGTTTATCATGTGCCCCAGTCACCACCTGCCACTTAGCAGGAGTCCAGTCCAATGTGTAGGGGACTGGCATTGGTGACCCCAAGATATGTGTCTTTGGCATGAGGATTATTTGGGGCTGGTTGCTTTCAATAAACTGGGACAGGGAAGGAGGCTCCAAGGCGTGGAACTTGGTTACCGTTTGTTAAGAAACATTTACATTTGTAAGGGAAATCTCCATCTGTAAAGTTGTCTCCCTCTCTGTACCAGGAAGAAGGGGGATGACCTTATCTCTAGAAACTCCTATCAATACAGAATGCAAGGACTTAAATCTGCATAATAATCTTATTCCTGTTTCTGGTAACCTCCTGTAACTGACTCCCCCCACCCTCAACATCCTCCTTTGTCTTTAGTTGGATATGATATTTAAGGTGGGGGCTTCAGCCATTTGGGGAGTTGCTCAGCTTGCCTGAGCCTCTCCCAGGTATACATGTTATAAAGCTTTGTTTAATTTTCTCCTGTAATTCTGTCTCATGTGAATTTAATTCATTCTCTGGCCAGAAGAACCCAGAGAGGGTAGAGGAAATGTCTTCCTCTCCTACAAATGCATGCACCCAAATTCACTTACTCTTGTGTTCTGTTTTTTCAACTTTTTCTTGTGGAAAACTTCAGATATTGACAAAAGCAGGGAAAACAGTATAATGACCAACCCCTCCCCATGTGCCCAACTTCACCAATTATCAGCTCATTGCTAATCTTATGTCATCTACCCACCCTCTTACTTCCCCCTTTCACATTATTTTTCTCAACGTTTTTATAGAATAGCACACACACTGAATAGTGCTTGTGTCCTACATGTGCGCAGGGTGAGTTTTCACATTGTGAGCTC
The DNA here is from genome assembly GCF_021613505.1 of Equus quagga. Taxonomy (NCBI): domain Eukaryota; kingdom Metazoa; phylum Chordata; class Mammalia; order Perissodactyla; family Equidae; genus Equus; species Equus quagga. The sequence continues at coordinate 105,485,186 of NC_060272.1, forward strand.
TCACCTGATAAAGATTCTGGTACCCAATTCTGACGTGTGTTGTGGGGGGAGTGTTCCTACACCACCAAG